>NW_014010801.1:0-8008 GCF_000611645.1 Monoraphidium neglectum
TTTGAGGCGGTGGCTGATGACGCCGCGGCGGCGCTGGAGGCGGCGGCCGCCGCTGCGTCTGGCAACGCCGTCGGCGAGGCGGCGCACGTATACCTGCGCTCGCTGCTCCCGGCGCCCGCGTTCGCGCCGCCCGCGCCAGAGGCGGGGGCAGGCGCGACCCCGCAGCGGCGCCCGCAGCAGCTGCCGCCCCAGCAGGTGCAGTATGACATCCCCAGTGTGCCGAGGTTTGGTTTTGGGTCGGACATCGCGAGCAGCGGGGAGGCTTCGATTGGAAGCTTCCTGGGCGGCGTTTTGGCCGGCGAGGAGGGGCAGCAACATCAACAGCAGCAGCAGCAGCAGGCGCAAGAGCAAGGCCCGCGCAGCCACCGCGCCAAGGCGCAGCCGGCTGTCGCGCGGCAGCAGCAGCACCAGCCGCCGCAGGCGCCGCAGCAGCAGCGCGGCGCGCGCGGCAAGCAGCAGCAGCAGCACCACCACCACCAGCAGTCGCAGCGGCGGCCGCAGCAGCAGCAGGGCGACCAGGCGTCTGCGCTGCCGGCGGCCGGTGGGCAGCCGCAGGTGGTCAGCCCTCAGGAGCGCCATGACTCGAGGGACCACGACCAAGGGGATGGAATCTCAGCCCTCCTTGACCTCGCGGCTGCGGCCGCCGCCGCGGCGGCCGCAGACGGCTTCTCGGCGCCGCCGCCGCCGCCGATGGAGCGCGCAGAGTCGCGCGAGGCGCGCAGCAGCGAGGACGGCCGCGGCCCCGCGGCGGCCGCGGCGTCGTTCCTGTCGTCGTTCGCCCAGGACAACGTGCAGCAGCAGCAGCAGCCGCAGCAGCAGCGGCAGCAGCGCCGCAGCTCGAACGACGACCTCCGCCTGCCGCTCGGCCGCGACGGCCTGCGCGACGCGTCGAGGGTGGACCCCTCCAAGGTGGAGGCCGCGGCCGAGGCGCTTGCGGACGTCGTGGCCGGCGCGAGCGCGGAGGCGATCGGGCTGCGGGCGGCGGCGATGTTTGGGCACACCACGGAGCTGCGGACAGGGGCGATGCAGTGGACGCGCGGCGAGCTGCTGGGTGGGTTGCCGCAGAGGCGCGGCGCGGGGCGGCGCGCAGGCGCGTCCCGCCTGCTGCAGCTGTGTCGGCAGCGCCTTGATGATAGCACCCGTGCATGCGCAAGCGCAAGCGCTTTGTGTGGAGACCTGCGCAAACACACACGCACACACACATACACACACCATTCTTGGAGTGTCTCCGTGAGTCGCCTCCTCATACACTTTCACACATACACACTACAACACGTTGTTTTTCCTCCTCATCAGTGCAAGCCCCTAAGTGACCCCCCCCCACACACACACACACACGCGCACTCATCCTACCGCCAGGCGAGGGTGCTTACGGCAAGGTGTATGCAGGCCTCAATCAGATGACGGGTGAGCTCATGGCAGTGAAGGCCCTGGAGCTGGTGGGGCGCAGCGGCAGCGCGGAGGCGGCGGCGCAGCTGGCAGACCTGGTGAAGGTGGGCGGGCTGAGGCGCGGGAGGGTGTGCATGTGCGTGCGTGCGTGCGTGTGAGTGTGTACGCGTGAAGATCGAGTGCCTCTGTGTGTATTTCACCGAGAGCGAGAGAGAGGGAGAGAGAGAGAGAGGGGGGGGAGGGAGGGAGTGTGGGAGTGTGTCTGGGAGTGTGTGTTTGTGCTTGAGAGAAAACAAGAGAGTGAGTGGGCTCGTGTGTGTGTATTTGTGTGTGTGTGTGTGTGTGTGTGTGTGCGCGCGCGCGCGCACGTGCCATCATCTTCCGCCTGATTCCAGCCGCAGCCGCGCCCGTTGCAGCGCACCCACGCCACCAAGCCGACAGGCACCCTCACGCCCCGCCCGCCGCGCGCCGCCCCCTCTCCCGCCGTCCCCCCTAGGAGCTCGACCTGTACAAGAAGCTGAAGCACAAGCACGTGGTGGGCTACATCGATGCGACCTTCGAGGCGCGCCAGAACACGCTCTTCATCTTCCTGGAGTATGTGCCAGGTGGGCCGAGCACACCCGTGCCGGGGGCGCCGGACGCGCGCGGGCGGCCCGCGGCCCACACAGCTGATCCGCGCGGGGCCCGGCCGCGGCGCGGCAGGCCGGGCGGGGGCGGCCGGCCGGCGCGGCGCAGCTCGCGTGCGCACCTCCTTTTCAGCCGGGACCCTCCGCCGCGCCCTCCTCCGCCGGCCTGACCCGCCGCCCCGCGGACCTTGCCTACTCATCACCAACCCCAGGCGGCAGCATCGCGTCCATGGTCAACCGCTTCGGCCGCTTTGGCGAGGAGCTGGCGCGCATCTACACGCGGCAGCTGCTGCTGGGGCTGGAGTACCTCCACAGCTGCAAGATCGTGCACAGGTGGGCGCGCCCCGCCTTTCCGCGCCTCAGAGGCAGTCGCGGCGGCAGAGACGGAGGGAGTTGAGGGTGCCTCCAACAATGTGTGGGCCTTCGCGCACGAGCGACGAGTCGAAACGCGCACGCATGCAGCGCAACGCACGCCCGACCCGCATGCCGGCGCCGCACCGCTAATCGCCCCGCGCGCCCGCCCTGCCGGGCCCCGCGGCGCCCCCACAGGGACGTGAAGGGCGGCAACGTGCTGGTCACGCGCGACGGCATCGTGAAGCTCGCCGACTTTGGCGCGTCAAAGGCGTACCGCGACGCGACAAAGACGGACGCGATGAAGAGCATGAGGGGCAGCGTGTTCTGGATGGCGCCGGAGGTCATAAAGGGGACGGGATACGGTGGGTACCGCGGGCGCTGCTGCGGACGCCGGCTGGCTCGTTGGCTCGTTTGTTTTTTGGGTGTTTGAAGCGCCTGGGTCGCGCTTTGGCAAAGGGGCCTCTCAGGGGACGCGCGTGGGCCGTGCTATGGCAGCCCGCATATGGCATCGGTGATTTGCTTGTCGAGAGTGCCTGGTTTGCGTTGTGGCGGGTGGGGCATTTAGGAGGGGCGTGATGGCCGCTGGCAATTTGTGCATGTCCGTGAGGCCGGCGTCGCCCCGCCTTGTGCGGCCAAAAAGGGCGGACCTGCCCGCCAGCGACGGCCCGGGGCTCCGACCGCCAACGTGCGCCCCCTGGTGCCATGCCCTCCTTCCTGGCCGTCCTGTTGCGCCTCGTGCGCCGCAGGGCGCCGCGCGGACATCTGGTCCCTTGGGTGCACCGTGATTGAGATGCTGACAGGCAGCCACCCCTGGCCAGGTGCGCCCTGGCCGCGCCGGATGCGGGCGCGCGCCTGCCCGCGCCTGCGCGAGGGCTGCGCCGCAGCTGCGCGGGAACAAGGGGGCGGGCATTGCGGGGCGGCGGCGCCGGATGGCAGCGGTCATTCCCCTGCCTGCACCCAAAACGCGTGGCAGCTTGGGACCCCCTGTCCCCAACCGCTCTGTCCCTAAATCTTCATATTTTGAACACCAGTCCCCACGAATCCCAATCATCCACGTTTCTACGCCTTCAACCCCATGTTTCATCCTCCATGCAATTCACCCATCTCGCTATTCCTTTGTACTTCTGAACCCATCCTTGCTTGCTGCGCCCCCGGCGCCGCTCCAGAACGGGACAACCACTGGAGTGCGATATTTGCCATCGCGCACAGCACCGAGGGCCCCCCGCGGCCGCCGGGCATCAGCGCCACAGCAGAGGACTTCCTGGACCACTGCCTGCAGGTGGGGGTTTCGCACGCACGTGTGTGTGTGTGTGTGTGCCCGCGCGCGCGTTTGTGTGTGTGTGTGTGTGTGCGCGCGCTCGTGTGTGTATGTGTGTGTGTGTGTGTGTGTGTGTGTTGCCCTGGTTTGTGTTGTCTGCCTGCGTGCGTCTTGCAGTAGTGCAACAAGCGCATACAGCGTGTGGATAAATACTCCGAGGCGGCCGCATCAGATACTGCGCCCCTTCCCTACGGCCCTGGCACCGCCTGGCTCAATCTGCCGCCGCAGGTCGACCCCTCCAAGCGCCCGACCGCCACTGAGCTGCTGCAGCACCCCTGGGTGGCCACCGCCGACACGGCGCGGGGCGAGACCGAGGGCGGCGGGTTCGGCGGCGGCGGCGGCGGCGGCGGCCCCAGTGGCGACGGACGCGCCCTCAACCACTCCTTTTAGAACTTGGTGGTGTTGCCTGCGGCGCACCTAGCGGCACCCGTGCCCTGGCTCTCGACGGCAGCGCAGGTGTGCCGCCACCAGGCTGCATTTTGCGCCAAGGGGCGTGCCTGTCGCGCGAGCGGCCGCCCCTGCGACTGCGGGGTGCGACCACGAAGCGGTGCCCTCCAGGCGCCGCGCCCCGGCGCCGCCGCGCCCAGTCTCCATTTTTGCGGCACTTGGGCCCGGGATTCTGCTGCCCTGCACAGCGTCTGCTCGTTTCGGCCGCATTGTTTCGCCGCCACCAGGCGGGCCGTGCGCCCCGCGCCCTGCGCGTGTGCGTTTCCGGCGCCGCCTGCCGCGGGCCCGCCATCATTGTGCGCGGGGCTCGCTGCGGCCCCTTGCGCCCCGTGCGCCCCAGCCGGCGCACCGTTTCATAGGATTGCACTCAGAGCGCGCTCCTGCGCGCCCCCACAACACCCCCCTTCGAACGGATCCCTCAACCCGCAGCCGAGCCCTGCTCTCCTTGCGTGCTGACACCACAAACAAATCTTCTCTTCCCTGATACGGTCACGCCGCGCCGCCCCGCTCCCAGGCCACGCGCGCCGCTAGCTTCAGCGGCGCCGCGGCGGCCCTCACTTCACTGTTCCGGCGGTGGCGAGCGGAGCATCACGGCCTAGTTTTGGGCATGGTATATTGCCTTATGTCTGCTTATTGTGCTCCGGCCCCAGTCTGGCCTGGCCACCCCTCAGGCTTCCGTGGAAACAGACAGTGGGGACGACCTCTGAACGCACACGTGCAGCCCCTCTGCTGGGCCCGCCTTAAGAGTGCATGACCCTGTTGAGCAGGCAGACGGTACAACGCGCTGGGGTGTTTTTGACACACGCATGACCATAAGAAGCAACACCATGACCCTCTTTTGACCAGCTGTCACGTCTTCTTTCTCGCTGACATCATGCGTTTTGTTCTTGCGACATCGCATCTGCCTCCCTGGATGACCTGTGCCTGCCTGAAAGCTGCCTAAACAGCTGCCATTAGCTAGCGTGTTCGTCAATGTGGCAGGTCTTGCCGCGAAAGTTTTGGGCTCCCGGGCAGATACGTAGCAGCTTCTGCCTGCCCACACACCTTGCCTCTTATTCCGTGTGTGCTTGCCCTGCTGTCCGCGCCACGCTCACGCGCGGCGCGCAGCGCAGTGCATTCGCCAGGGGCGCCGCTTTCACTTGCTTGGTGTGGGTGTTGAGGACGGTATATATCGTATTGAGTACGGCAGACCTGTGTGTTTCGCAGCTCCTTCGCCCTTGTCTCCTGTTATAGCACTGAGGAACCCCGCCCCTCCTCTACATAGGCCTCCACCAATTGTAACAAGTGCTGTTTTCGAGTCTCGCAGTTGCACTTGGGATCCCTATCAAGATCAAGAAAGGGCGTGAGGACCTGCGCACACACGCCGTGGTTTTGCTGGTGTACCCTAGGTTTCTGACGCCCCTAGGTCGCAGCCTCGGTCCTATGCTGCAGCCCTTGGTCAGCCATTCACCAGTGTGGCGCGTCCACCTCCTCCCCGACCGCTCAACACATGACAAATGCATGCTAATGTTTTTTACATTTGGGGGCACTGCACGCCTTCCAAGCTGGCTAGGGGTGCCCTTATGTCGAGAAGGTGAGGCCGTGGCCTCGGCACTGCCACCTGGCAGCTTGGCAACAGCTCACATAGGACCAGCCGAATGTATGAGGGCAGTTGAGCGCTTAGCTTGCACCATGCAAGTTGTCTCTTTCTTATGAAATCAATTTGATTCCTGACAACACGCGCCACGCTGACGCCGTGCAGTGCGGCTTTTCCCGGAACGCGTTCGATCGTGCAGCATAACGCCCTTGGTCGCTCTGAACGGAGCTTGACGTGTTCTGCAATCTGAATGTAGGCACCTTTCCACGCAGGGGTGCGGGAGTGCAGGGGCAGCAGGGGCAGCGACGCCAACCGCCGTCACCGGAGCGACGCGCGATGAGCTCTGGGCGCCAAGGTGGTGCTGATGCATCCTTAGGAGATGACCCGGCCGGAAGTGCCGGCACTGCGGTGCCGGACTGCAGTGGCGGCGCCGGCGCCAAGCGCCGGCCCTCGGCAGTCGCTGCTGCAGGCGAAGCGCGCGACGCGCGCGTCGAGGACGTCGAGGCGCGGCCCCTGCAGCTGTTGGTTGATGCAGCGGCGCGCGCGCGGCTGCAGGCGCACAGCGTGCACGCGCGCAGGCTCAGCGGCGACGGCGCGCAGCACGCCCAAGAGGCGTTGCCCGCTGCGCAGCAGCGGCGCGCGCGCGAGGCGCACGCGAGGCGGCGAAGCGGGACGCCGCCGGAGCAGCAGTTGGGCGCCTGTGAGCGGCCCGAGAGCTCCTCTCCGCAGACAGCTGCCCTCCAGCAGCAGCAGCAGCAGCAGCAGCAGCAGCGGCGGCCTTTGCCTGCGAGGCTCACGAGCGCCGCAGAAGCCGTGGGGGTTGAGCCGGCGCGCAGCACCGGCACTGCACGCCGCTCCACGTTGCGCGGCGTCGGACGCACCCTGACTGGCGCCAATCACCAGGCCACCCTGAATCTCCTGGGGTGCGTGCGCTTTGCCCGCCCCTCGGCGCTTCGCGAGGACCAACGCCCCAGGGTCCCCCAGGCCTGCATGCCGCGGCGGTTGACGTGTCCAAGGTTGTGTGTCTGTTGCACTGCCGGCCACCCACCCACCCGAAACCCCACACAATGTGTTAAGACACTCGGCGCGACGCCTGCCCTCCAACCCTTCCCCCAGGGGCGCCTTGGACATCGGATCACCGGCTCTGTTTCAGCCGCGGGACCCGCTGGCCGAGCTGCCGCTGCAGCAGCAGCAACAGCGCCTGCCCGGCAGGGTCAGCACAGACAACCTCGCCTGGCTGTTTGACGACATGCCCCCCCTGCAAGGCCTGGACGCGGCAGACGCAGACACGCAGCTGCTGCAAGCGGCCCTCGCGGTGCTGCCCGCAGCGGCGCCGCCGCTGCCCGTCGCCTCAGCGGAGGGCGGCGCCCAGCAGCATGCCTGGGGCGCCGCGGCGCAGCCGAGCGAGGAGACGCGGCGCGTGCTGGCGCACATGACGACGCAGCTTCTCATCCACTACCCGGCCGGCGCAACAGCTGCCATGGGCCCCGGAGTAGGCGCTTGCGGCACCATCGCTGGGTCTGGCCTGGGCGGCAGCTTCATCCCAGCTTCTGTGGGCTCGTTCACATCCCTGGGATCGCTGGGGTCTCTGCTGCTGCCGATCCAAGAGCTAGACACCTCCCTGCCCGGTTCGGCGCCGAGCGGCGAGGGCGTGCCCGCAGAGGCCGGCGGTCGCTCGGGAGCGACGGCGCGCAGTGGAGGCGAGGAGCAGCAACAGCAGCAGCAGCAGCAGCAGTGGCGCCGTCCGTCTGTGCCCACCAGCCTTGCTGACCTGGCGGCAGAGCTGCGCAGCCAGCTGCAGAGCGGCACGGCGTGGAGGCAGCGCCAGCAGCAGCAGCAGCAGCAGCAGCAGCAGCAGCAGCAGCAGCAGCAGCAGCAGCAGCAGCAGGGCCAGAAGCAGCCGCTCCATGAGCAGCAGTGGCAGCGCGAACCGCCGCACGCGCTGCCAGATGGCGCAGGCTTACAGCAGTGGCTGCAGCAGCCTGCGCAGCCACAAGCACAGCTCGACAGCAGCACAGCCACAGCCACCGCCCTGCCGGCCGCCCTCGGGCCCTGGCCAGCCCCAGCCAGCAGCGCGACAGAGGCGTCCCCACCCCCTCCGGCGCCGCCGGCCCGCACGCATCAAGGGTGGCAGGCCGACGCGTGCGAGGCGCTCGGGTCGCCCCTCCCAGACCAACTGGCCTGCGCCCTGTTCGGCGAGTGCGCCGCCGACGCGCCCGCGCCCCCGCCCGCCGCCGCCCGCGCGGCCGGCGGCGCGGCGCTCGTGGCGGCGGCGCACACGCAGGGGGAAATTGAGGC
>NW_014010800.1:0-8008 GCF_000611645.1 Monoraphidium neglectum
CCCCCGCGCCGCCCCCGCCCCGCGCGCCGGGCGCGGCCGCAGCGCCGCCGTCCGGGCCCTCCAGCAGCAGCAGCGCCTCGGGGCCCTCCAGCAGCTGCCGGTCCGCGGCGCGCAGGGCGGGGTCGCCGTACAGCCGCTCCATGTGGGCGGCCATGGCCGCGTCGCTCATTGGGCGCCCCAGCTCATCCTCCTGGAATCTGGGATAGGCACAAAGGAGATAGTTTTGGGGATCGACGAGGAGAAGCAAAACATCTGGGGGAGGCTCAGGGACGGCCGGTTTTCAAGGCCCGCACAGCACACACACACACAAACACACACACACACACACACACATACACAAACACAAACACACATGCACGCACACGTGTCACACATGCGCCACGCACCAACGATTGATTGCCTGCCCCCTTCACAACAGAGCATACGCACGCGCACACACACATCCACACACCCACACACACACGCACACGCACACACGCATGCATGCGCGCGCGCACACACACACACACCTCCCTCCCAGACACACATCACACACACATCACACGCACCTGCAAGTCACGACCGCGCCATCCAGCGACAGAACCACGAGGTTATACCCGTCAGGCGTCCACGCCGCGTCCAGGATGCCGAGCTTTGACACGCGGCTGCCCAGCACCACCGCGCGCGGCCGGCCGGAGGACCAAACAGAAAACTGCTTGTCCATGCTGGCCAGCGCAAAGACGGTGCTGGGCTCCTCAGACACCTCAACCCCGCCCGCGCCGCTCCCGCCCGGGCCGCCGCCGCCCTTTTGCCCAACGCCGCGCGCGACGATTGTCTCCGGGCCGCCGCCGTCGCCGGTGGCGCCGGCACTCGGGGCGACAGGCGTGTAAAACAGCCGGGGGTTGGGGCGCACGGCCACGACGGGGGCGTTGTGGCCGACAAAGCAGAAGAACTCGTCCCATTGGTCGCGCTTGTACACGCGGCAGTGGTTGCGCTGCGTGCGCCTGTCAAACGCGTTGGGGGCTGCGAGCCACTGGCCGTCCGGGCTCCAGGCCAGCCTGTTGCGGAGGGAGGGGGCGAAGGGTCCTCCGAGGCTCCGGGATGGAACAGCATGCACAGGACGCGCCGAGGGCGCCGCTATGCTGCCGGAAATCTATACAACCAATGGGGGCGAACTGCACCGCCCCGGCGACGCCGCTGGAACTTAGGCCGCGAGGCACCTAGGCCGCGCCATGCATCCTGCCTGGACCGCCGACGCGCTTCCCACATCGAAGAGAGTGGAGGAACACAATGGTTCCACGCAGTTCAGTCGATGGGAAACCGCTCCCATACAATAGACCCACAAACAGGCATACCTCAGGTTGAACATCTGCTTGGACGCGAATTTGAACTCCGCCGACAGGTGCGCCACCTGCCCCCACCCGTCGCACGCCCACACGCGCACGCCGTCGTCGCCCTGGGACGCGAGGTAGCGCCCCAGGGGGTCCCACGCCACGCCCTTCACGTGGCCGGCGTGGCCCTTGATGAAGGTGACGAGACGGTACGGCCGCTCCCCGACCGCCCAGATTCCGACGAGGGAGTCGATGCTCGCGGTCGCGAGGAGCTGGTCGTCGTGCGACCACGCCAGGTCGGCGACGATGCTGCTGTGCCCCCGCAGCACCTGCACCGGCCGCCACGCCTCGACGCCGCGCTGCGCGCCCGCGCCGCCGCCGAACGCCGCGGCCGCGGCGGCGGCGCCGGGGCGGAGCTCGCTGACGACGACGCAGGTGTCGTCCGAGCCGGTGGCGAGGCGGCCGCCGGCGCGGCTGAAGCGCGCGACGTTGACGGGGGCGCTGTGGTCCTGCAGCGTGGCCAGCAGGCGCGGCTTCGAGGCGTCGAGCTCGGAGGGCTCATCGAGGATCGGGGCCAGGCTCCAGACGCGCACGGCGCCGGTGCTGCTGGTGACGAGGCGCGCGCCGGACGCGTCGATGTCGAGGGAGAAGGTTTGGTCTGCGGGCGGGGGCGCGCGGGCCGCGGGCGACGCGCGCGGGGGCGGTTGCCGGTTGGCGCGACGGGGCCTCACTGTGCCGCTCTGTTCCATCTACGCCGCCCGTGCTCCGCTGGCCTTTGCGTACCCGAGTGCTCCAGCCAAGGCGGTTTGTCGATGTACATTGTGCTCCGCTATAGCCGCTGCTACCGTATAAAGCTCAAAGAACCAGATCAAGGTGACTGGAGCCAGATGCACTAACAGTGAGCAAATTAACAATACGTAAACAGTGTTGAGTCGATAACACGCAAGCTGCGAAGGCAAAATCCAACATTGATCTGGCGCGCGAGACTGTTGACGAGATGCTTTAAGTATCTGAAAACTGCGACGGACATCAGTACGTCTTTTGATGCGCTGCTCACATTGGCAAGCGGCGCCATTTGGGTGTAGCTGCGGGCATACATTGTGCTGCGCGTGCTGCTCGCGCTGTTATGAGCCGCGTTGCTTGTATGGTTGTGAGAGTCACTTGCTCGTGTGCATGTTATTGTAGCCAGCCTTTCTTCTTGCTTGAACCAGCGCATGGTCCACTGGGAGTCCACTGATTTCTTCCCACAGTCCAGACTTGGGTGAGCAGCACCCGCAGGAGCACCCAGCCCGTGCTGAGTGCAGGCTCCCCTCGGCACGCATAGGAGTGGCGCTCCAGGCGCAACAAGTTCTGGATGATACACGTACAGGTCGCGGTGAAGGCTGCTCTCATCATTGTGACGCAATCATGGCAGCACGGAAGGGAACACGGCCCTAGAAGTGGGTGCCCCTGAGGGCAAGCATAATAATGAGTTCAAGTGTGCAAGGCTTCTGGTAACAGGCTCTGCAACTAAACCTGACACCACCTTTTGACACATCCTTCAAGTCGTGTGCGGGCACACAAGCACCGTGCATGGGCGGCGTGCCGCGGCGGTAAGCACAGCGTGGCCTGGACGTCAAGCGAGTTGGCTGGTGCTTGCTTTGCGCTGCCCTTCACAATAGCAGCCGCTGGTAATCTCGTGTGTATGTCAAAACACCCTGTTGGACCTCTAGGTTTTAACCTTAGAGAGCTGCGTGTAGGTTGGCATCCGCATTACAACTGACGAGATGCTGGTGTGGCACCTCTGCATGAAGGTGCGTGTGCTGCTGTTGCAACCCGAGATGCATGGTGGCAAGGCTGAAGAACACACACACACACATAGACACACGTAGACTGCATGATTACTGATGAGCCCAAAGCTACCCTTGGCTTGGGCTCGCACGCGACAAACTTGGATCATCCTTCGTTGGCCAACGTCACTCCATCCAAGTGACGCCTACATGACCATGGAGCTGGAGCGGCCTTCCAGCTCGGCATGGGCTCAGATGGTAGCAAGGTTTTCCTATTTGGATCTACAATACTGCACCAGCGCGTGCTGCGTGCTGTGGCAGCTTGAAGATGTGTCGCGGGGCCATGGTCCAGCACAGTGTGTGAGGCACATCGCAATTGCTGAGAGACTAAGGTCCTGAAGGTTTCGTATACACGGACCGTGCTGCAGGATCCGGAGTAGCAGCATGGATCACCCAGGCCGCAGAGAGCTGTCATGCAGGGTGAGGAGCAAACACGGTTGCGCACCGGTTGGCATACTTCATATATACGGCGTGATTCACCTGCAGCAGCGCGCAGAACCCCTCAGGCCCATCCGCACCCCGCCTTGCCACGTCGCCTTGGCCCCTCTGTCGTGCTCGGTGCCCCGCTGCAGATCAAGCGCGCGCGCAACCTGCGCACCACGGCCGGCAGCAGCGGCCCCTTTTACGCCTACGTTGTCGCGCGCTTCGGCGAGGTGCACCATAGGACGCACGTGGAGGATGCGTCGTCGAATCCAGAGTGGAACGAGGTGGTCATGTTTGACGCCAGATCCATGGAGCAGGAGGGCAGCGTTGTTACTTTTGAGGTCTGGAACCAGGGATACCTGACGGATGATTTGGTGGGTGGCATTGATATTGGTATAGAAACTAGGCCCTCAACAGCCGGGGACGCTGCTGCGGCAGGGTTGGGTTTCCAGCCCCCAGCGATGACGTCATGCAGGGACGCCTGAGCACGGTTGTGCTTGGGCGTGGACCGTGCCGGTTCGTCCAGCCAGCAAACAGTATGAGCACTTTGTCGGGGCTTCGATATGTATGATGTGCACATACATTGACGCACCAGAGGCTCCTTGAAGCGTGGCGCGGCGCATTTAGAGCGTGGCTGCCCCTCTATTGGGGTTGGGACCTCCTGAAAGAGGCGGATATCCACGGGACATTTGCATTGCAGTACGTGCATGGCACAGGCTTCGCCTCTGCATGTATTATGAGCATGGTGGGATGGTCTGGCTGTGTATTTCCACCACCGCACACCAAAATCCATGCTCAACTAATTGACACTTGCAGCTGTCGAAGGCGTATCTGGACCTTGAGCTGCTGTGCGAATCAGATCCTTCCAGCCAGCAGCAGCAGCAGCAGCAGCAGCAGCAGCAACCGGTCGCGGCCGGCGGTCAGCCCACGCCGCCGCCGTCGCCGCCGCCCTCCGGCCACGCGACGCCTGGTATCTCGCCGCCGCCGTCGCCGCCCGTCTCGCGCCGCGTCACCGGGGACGCCGCGGCGGCGGCCGCTCCGCAGCGGCGGAGGGAGGTGCTCACGCTGCTGCCCGCAAGCTCGAAGCCCGTCAAGCCGCGGCCGGCAGCGGGGGGCGGCGGGGGCGCAGCGCGGCGGCCAGCGCTTAGCCGGGGGACGAGCGTGCGGTCTACGCACGGGCTGCGCGCTTCGGGGCGCGTCGTGACACTGGGGGAGCTGGAGGTGGAGGTGCACTGGGTGGAGGAGCCGGCCTATGGCAACGAGGGTGAGGGGGGGGTTTGGATTGGATTTGGGGTGATTACGGCTGGGTTTACTGCAGGGAAGGTTGGCGTGGGCTGGACGGAAGGGGCAAACACCCGCATGGGCCATCCTCTTGCGTCGCGCTGCTCCTATCATGCCCTCAGGCACATGTGCACACCAGGCGCATGTGCGCGATCAGGGGCACGTGCGCGCCGGGCGCATGCGCGCACCCGCAGGCATGCATGCGCGGACGAGGTATGTGGCGCCCACCTGCATGCATACACCGCACGTGCACGAGCTCGCAACAACCCACCATGTGACAGTGCCTGCACCCATGCGCAAGCGTTGCTTCGCATGGCAAGTACAGATTCTTGGCATCTCGCCTGCCCCCTCCCCTCCACGCTGGCCCGCAGGCGCCCTCCCCCGCCTGCTGTCTTTCGTCAAGACCCCGCAAGAGAAGCGCCACCTGCCCTGCACCACCCATGTCGGGCCGGCCACGATGTACGAGGAGCCCTGCATTGCATTTGTCAAGCTGTCCATAAACACGATCAACCTCGGCCTCGCGGGTGCGGCTGGCTTGCGTCACGGCGGCTGGTTTGGGCAGGGGAGGGCATGGTGGGTGGGTGCGGGCGCAAGTGCGTGACTTGTCGGGCAAGGCGACTGTAGGCTGGGCAACTAGCGGCCAGGTAGCCAGGGTTTTGTGACGAAACTGGTGGTATCAAGCTAATAGGGTGTGTGAGTGAGCAGGGGAGGTCGTCATGACGTGGATTGATTGGACTTTGCTGCAACACACACACACACGCACACACACACACACACACACACAAGTGCAAAGTGCACACACGGGTGCTTTGCTGCAGCCAGCCGCAGCTGGTGGAGGTGGAAGGCTCAGGTATAGCGGCGGTGGAGTCGAGCCCTGGCGGCGGACCCTGACCGCACGCCTCCCAAAAGTGCTTGCAGCGCAACACCCCAGCCCGTGCCGACGCCCGCTGCTCTTGAAAGCCATCCGAACCCGTGCCCCGCACGCAGGCGCGTACGCGACGCCGCACGAGGTGATGCGCCACGTGCAGAAGCTCCTGCTAGGCGGCCAGCGCGCCAAGGACCAGATGCAGAAGCTCCTCGACAAGTCCAGCAGCATAGCGATCGCCAACGCCGTCAACCAGGCAGCCGCGACTCTGAGGACGGAGCCGGGATTCGGCGGCGCGGCGATGGCGGGGGGCGGGGGCGCGGGCGCGGGCGGCTTGAGGGGGCTGGACGCGGTCGGGACTTGGGACTGGCGGACTGGGTCCGAAACGACGGAAGGCGGGCTGTCGGAGTGCGCCTCCCTGCCGTACAGCGCCATGGATTCTGGTGGGTCGGGGCCGCTGGGCGTGATCTCATGATGACATCACATTGTGGGCAGTGTGGGGGTCGCGCCTGCCCAGTCCTTGTTGCTTCATCCTGCAGCCCTCCGGCAGATGAAACGCATACCTAGTCTGTGCTCGCGCCGGCTGCGGGCCGGCCCGGCTGACCCGCCGCTGCTGGGCTGCCGCCGTGCGTTCTTCGCCTCTCCCCGCCGCACCCGACGCGCCCGCGCGGCCCGGCCTTCGAAAACTCTTCTAGGTGGCGAGGACGTCGAGATGGTCCTGGACTCCCAGGGGCTGCAGCACGCCGTCGACAGGCGGCAGTCGCTGTTCCTGACGTGCCGCATCAAGATGGGGGCCACCGGGGAGACGAAGACCTGCAGGGTGCGCGGCGAGTCGTGGGCGGGAGCGACAAAGCGGGGTCGCGGGGAGCCGCGTCGGCCGTGTGTGTTGGAACTTGTGTGGGTTGCAGGGGCGGTGCGGCCACCGTCATGGATGGCAGGCGGGTCACAGGCCTAGGGGGGAAGGGCATCAATCTGGCCCAAGGGCGGGCGGAAGCCTTGCCAAGAGGCTCGTACGCACAGCTCGAATGCAGGCGCTCTGCTTGTGCCACGCTAACCCCGGCCCTTGCTTGTCATCAGCTGTCGACCGCCGCCGCCTGCGGCCCTGGCCCTTGTCCCATCAGCCGGCGCAGGTCACCCTGGACGGCAACGCCAAGGTCAGGGAGTCGGTGGTGTTCGCGGTGCTGCGGCCCCTCAACGACTGCACCGTCGACTTTGAGGTGCGGCGGGCCAAAGCGGCCAGAGCCTGCACACGTGGCATTGTGAGCGGCCGCAACCCGGCTGTGCTCCGTGCCTATGCCTCCCTCGTCATCTCTCTGCCAACCGAATTGCTCCCCTTTCCTGCTCTCCACCCTCTCCAATAACCTGAACCCCGCCCCAATCCCCAACACTCGATCCCAAAACTCCCACCTGCAAACCACCCACTTTCACCCACAACATCACCCTCACCACCCCCACCCCCAACGTTCCCAACCCCCCAGGTCGGCATGCACCACGGCCGTCATGGCTTCAGCCGACTCGTCCTCACCTTCAGCTACAGCCTGCTGCAGCTCCTCACGCGCAGCCCCCCACACCCCATTACCTTTGAGGAGTGGCGTCTGCTCAACAAGGACTCCCTGCCCGGCCTGCACGTGAGCGGCGGTGGCGCCCGCGACGCGGCCGCCGGGCGGGTCCGGGCTGTTGTTTGAGAGGTTGGCGCCTGTCTGGCGCGAAAGGCTGCGCGATTTTGCATGTGGGGGCTGGTCGGGGGAGGGTAGTGGACCCGGCGCTGGGATTGTGCCAGGGACGTCCTGAGCCGTGCACGGGTCCGATGGTGCATGGGTCTGAGGGTTGGCGGATGGCGCAGGGGGCCTGGTAAATGCGCAGGCTGTTTTCCCTCTTGGGAGGTTTCAGCAGGCGGCACACCCCTGTCAAGTTTTCGCGCACGTGCATGCGGCGCGCACTCATGTGTCCGCGTCGCGAACACACACCCGCAGGTTCCGCTGCCGGGGCTGCCTGACTCGTTCCTGGAAATATCAGCCTTCCTGGCTGACGCAGGTGGGGCCCCTGGGGGATGGTTTGAATGTGTGAGAGTGTCCATGTGTGTGTGTGTGTGTTTGTGAGTTTGGCTTAGTGTGTGTTTGATTGTGTATTTGTGAGTACATATGTTTCTGTGTGTCTTCATGTGTACATGTGGGGCCACCGAGCGCAGGCTTGTCACAAGCCAACGCGCACGTGCTGTGGGCCTGCAAAGCATTACGGCAGGCGTGGCGGAGCAGGACGCGGCCAGCGCGTGGGTGCGCCGCCTCTGCACGTGTTGTTAC
>NW_014010799.1:0-3839 GCF_000611645.1 Monoraphidium neglectum
GCGCTCGCGTCCGCGCCCGACGCGGCCCCGGACGTCGCGGCCGCCCTCACCGCCGCCGCCGCCGCCGGCGACGCCGGCGCGCCCGGCGGCCTGCCGGCCTCCGCGGCCTCTGCGGCCTCAGGCGACGCGCAGGGCCCCACGAGCAGCGGCCCGTTCGCGCGCCCGCCGGAGCTCGTCGCCGCCTGCTTCCGCGACCGCCCCTGCGCGCCAGCGTTCGTCCAGTCGGTCTTCCTGGCCCCGCGGCCGGGCGGCGAGCCCCGCAGCCTTCGGGTGATCGTCGACGCCGCCAGCGGCGAGGTCATCTCCACGTTTGACCGCCTTCAGACGGCGACGCCCACCGTCGGGAACGGCATCGGCCTGTACTCGGGGCGCGTCGTAATCAACACGGGGCTGAGGGGGAGCAAGGGCTTCGAGATGACGGACTTTAAGAGCGGCAAGGCGCGGACGTACGATCTGTTCAACAGCATGCCCGGCGGCCGGGCGAGGGCGGTGCTGCAGGAAGATCCGGACGATTACTGGTGCGCGAGGAGGTGTGGGCAGGCCTGTGCACGCATGTGTGTGTAAGCGGGTGGGGTGGTTGGCGCATGCGAACGTGCGCATGCATGCGCATGCATGCGTGCGTGCATGCGCGCACGTGCGTATATATGCGTGCATGCTGGCAGCAGTTGCGCATGTGACGCAAGCCTGCGCGCGAGCCATAAACAACAACAGCTGCATTGTGATGTATGCTGCACCCTCGGCGTCGTGCCTCGGTCCTATCCACTCCCTCCGGGCGGTCAAAGTTGCTCGGGGTGTTCATGTGTGTGCGAAAACACATGCCTCCTCGCCGCAATGTGGGGAGCAGCCCAGCGCCTGCTGGACCCCCGCCATGACCTGCAGCAGCAGCCCCTTGTGGCTACTCATCGGGCGCTGTGCCGTGCACCCGATTCAGCCCTGAATCAGCCCCTCCCTCCTCACACCACCGCCTGCGACCAGGGGCACCGGCAGTGCGGCGCTCGGGACGATAGCCGACCGCCAGACCGCTGCTGTCGACGCCCACTTCGCCGCCGGCCTGGTGCGCGGGGCATGCATCGAGGGCGCGCCGTGAGCCTGGCCTGCGGCTGAATCCGTGCGGTCACCATTGGACGGTTGCTGGGACACGCGGCTCGGCATGCGCCTGGGTTTGAGCGGGCCCTGTCAAACAGGATGGTTGTCACAGGCCCTGTTGTCGTGGTGATGGCCCAACCTGAGCATCGCCAGTCCGCCCTGCGTCCCACAAACGCGCTTAGTCCCGACCGCCAGGCAACCCAGCGCTCCCCCCCCCATGTGCGACGCCCTGCGCTTGCGCGCTCCACACCCCTCGTCCGCTGTTCCCCCTAGTGTTTTACCCATGTTCGCACCCAGACTTGTCGCTGCGCCACGCTGTTGCACCACGCGCGCCCTCGCAGGTCTATGAGTACTACTTGACAGTCCACGGCCGCAGGGGATTCGACGGCAAGGACACCCCCATGAAGTCTTTCGTCCACGTGGGCTCAAAGTACAACAACGCCTTTTTCGACGGTGGGCGCGCGCGCGCGTTTGGCAGAGTGGCGCCCCGGGAAATGAGGCCCGGCCGCGCGGCCGCGGGCTTGGACGGGCCCAGGTGCAAGGCGCGGCGCTTGCGGAGCCGAGCGTGATGGGGCACGGCTTGCGCAGGGTCGCAGCGGCAGGACGTGCAGCCACGAGCAGCGCTTTGCATGCGTGGTTAAGGTGATGCAGTTGTTGCCTGGTGGCACTGCTTCTGATTCGTTCGTGGGCAGTCTTAATCCGTGCGTTGAATGCTGCAGGGCGCCTGGCAGGCGGCGGCCCGGGCCGCTCCTCCAACGACCGCCACCACGCACACAACCCCCACGCGCAGTGGACACGAATGCCATGTACTACGGAGACGGCAGGTAGGGGCCGGGCGGGCCGCGGGTGTGACACAGCTGCCTTGGGTGGTGTACAGGGGCAGGGCCCCTGTGCGTTGTCAGCCCACTCCCTTGTGTTCTGAACCATCGCCACTCACTTACTCATCCGCCCCACCTCATCCACGGCCCTTTCCCCACCAGCCGGGACCCCTCCAACTTGGCCGCGTGCGAAAAGTACGGGCCCCTCACCACGCTGGACATCGCCGCGCACGAGATCACCCACGGCGTCACCGAGTGAGTGGTACCTGGACCCTGCTTGCAACCTCGGGGCAGCAGCCGCCAACCTCGTGAGGCCGCAGGCCCTGCTGCAGTGCGCCTAATCTGGGTCACGGCGGTCACGGCCACAGGGTGCTGGCGCTTGATGGTGGTTGATGGTGGTTGATGATGTCCTACTGTCCCCCAACCCGCGCACCTCACCTCTCAGTACGTCTGCGCGCCTCACGTACACTGACTCCTTTGGCGGCCTCAACGAGGCGACCTCAGGTGAAGCCACGGGCTGGCCGTGCGTGTGTGTGAGGGGCAGGTCGCCGCCCTGGCGCCCACTGGCGCGAACTTTTACATACGTGCAACGCCCTGGCGTGCTTTTGCAGCCCTCGCTGATTTGTTGCAGTGCCTGCTCATGCCCGCCCCACTTGCGCAACGACCCTCCACCGTCACATGAGTGGGAGCGTGTGGAGGACTCACGTGCCCGCGCCCGCATGTGCAGACATCATGTCTGTGTGCGTGATGGATTACGCGGCCAGCAAGGGCAAGCGCCCCGCCGGTGCGGGGGCATTCCTGCTGGGTGGAGACATGTGGCGCAACAAGACCTGCCCCAAGCCCTTTGTGCGGGACATGAAGGACCCGGTGGCTGACAAGTCGTCATTCTCCTGCTGGAGCCCATTGCTGGATCAGAAGGTGTGTTGCTTGTGTGTGTGTGTGTGTGTGTGTGTGTGCGCGCGTGCGCGCTCGTGCATGCTCGGCCGCATGCCTGTGTGTGTATGTGTGTGTGTGTGTGTGTGTGTGTGTGTGTGTTGTGTGTGTGTGTGTGAGAGAGAGAGAGCGCGGGTGCACACGCATGCCTGTGTGCCCATGTGAGTGTAGGGAGGTGTCAGTGTGCGCGAGCGCACAGGCATTCGTGCGTGCAAACGGCCTCCTTCACGGCGCCCTATGTCCAGCCTGCCAGCACCCCTGCATGCTGCCAGCAGGGCGCACGGGGCCCGCACAAGACGCACGTCTGCACTGCAGTGCCCCAGCCGCGCTCGCGCGCTGCCTGGCTCTGCGACTGCAGCTTCCACCGCGCCTTTTTCCCTGGATCCGCCGTCACATCCAGAATTACTGTGCTGCCCTCCCCCCCTGGCCTACCTCCCGTTTCCGCCCCTCCCACACAGCTGGTCAATGTCGCGGCTGAGCGCCTCACCAATCCGCTGCGGCCGGTGGGGCTGTTCAACTATTGCGAGGTGGGGGGCAGCGGGCTGCTGCTCAAACGCTCAGACTCGAGCTACGTGGTTGGCAGCTGAGTCCGCCGCCAAAGACGCGAACCTCATTCGTATGATATCAGCAACCGCCATGCACCAAGCCTGTCACAAACTTGGTACTCTCCGCCCCTCTCTGTCTTAACACAAACGCACATGCGTGCATCCACAAAGCGCTCACATGCACATTAACCCCCAAGGCAACCCCAGTCCCCGTAACCAGGAACTGATTCAAACATGCTGGTAAACACAGGGACCCCATCCCCCCGCTCCCATGCCTCTTCAGGTGGACGTCCACCACAGCAGTGGCCCCGCCAACCGCTTCTTCTGGCTGCTGTCCAAGGGCTTCTCAGCCTGCCCGAGCGCCGGCAAGCCGGCCTCTATAGGTGAACAGCCAGCTCGGCGCAATGGCATCTCCCGCGTTGAGCGAGCAAGCGAGGCGCCGGGGGCGCAACTCGCG
>NW_014010799.1:4356-7676 GCF_000611645.1 Monoraphidium neglectum
CCCCACGATCGGGCTCAACCCGCCTGTCCAGTCTAGCACCCTGCCCACCCATCCACCTGCAACGTTGCGCACCTGCCTGCCGGTCGCAGGCATCCCTGCGGCCTGCAAGCTATGGTACAGGGCCCTCACGGTCTACTTCACCCCTGTGACGGACTACTTTGAGGCGCGCTTTGCGACAGCCCAGGCAGCGGCCGACCTGCACGGCGCCGACAGCCCAGAGGTGGCCGCGGTGCACGCCGCGTGGGACGTGGTGGGCGTGCCCACGGCGACGGACGGGTCTGGCCCCCAGTGCGACCCAACGTATGCCACCAAACCCAGCACCTGCTCAGCGAGTCGCTGAGGGGCCCTGGTCTTTTGTGTGGTCGTGTC
This sequence comes from Monoraphidium neglectum, assembly GCF_000611645.1. Classification (NCBI taxonomy): domain Eukaryota; kingdom Viridiplantae; phylum Chlorophyta; class Chlorophyceae; order Sphaeropleales; family Selenastraceae; genus Monoraphidium; species Monoraphidium neglectum. Next base: position 4,726 of record NW_014010799.1, read on the forward strand.
CCAATAAGAAACGTGGCTTGTTTTGCTCCATCAATCCCGCATTGAGCATCCCATAAAACCCCTGTCATATCTGCTTCGAATAGCGCTGCCAATGTCATATCGCGCGCTGCTGCTGCTGTTGCTGCTGCTGCTGCTGCTGCTGCTGCTGCTGCTGCTGCTGCTGCTGCTGCTGCTGCCGCCGCCGCCGCCTGCCTGTGCACGTGAGGGAAGAGCGACTGCAGCATACACCGCATCTGACACGCCGCTTGCAGCCCACGGCATGGTGCTCCTGGAAAAAGTGCAATATCCTCTGGCGGCCGGGTGAAACCGAGCGCCACCTCCTTTCATCGCATCACTCGGGGTTTCTTGGGGTCCACACTGCTCGGCACTACTGTATGTGGACAAGCGGGACTCACCTGGGCAATATGAGGATATTCTGCCTCTGAGCCACGTTGCTCTTGCCATTCAGCCGATGTACTTTGGCTGATTTGCTTTGGAAGAACCAAACCTTGCACTAACGCACGTCTGCACTGGGCATCGCTGATTGATTGTGCAACCTTTGGCAACATCAAGCCTGAGCTCTGCGATGCGCAGGCGTCCGTGGTGGCGCCGCGCAAAACGTGCTTGGTAGAGCAGGCATGGCACCTGCTCGGAGTGGCCGTAATGTGGTGATGCACGCAAGCGACGCACACCTAAACTGTGTTCGTCTGTAATTGTGTCCACAGTCACTGGTTTTTCCTTGAGGGAGCGAGGCGCGAAGTGAGGTGTGGAGCTTGCAGGTACACGAGGGGTTGGCAGCGCGTGGGCTGGGTCCCGAGACAGGGCGCATATACGTAAGCACGCATGGGACACTGCAGCCTGCCACGGACGAGCGTCGCAACTGAGGATGCCCCACCGTTTGTGGGCAGCTGGCTGCTTGTTGCCGGGCCCTGTCGGCGTCGACCCAAAGCTGGCCTTGCTAGCTGCGACGCCACGCGGACGCAGGGGCCCCAGGCGCAGCTGTGCACCGTCAGCTCAGCCAAGCTCAGCCGCAGCCTCCGCCCGCAGCCAAGAGCATTGCAGTCACTGCAATGTGTATCCCTTGCAACAGCCCCGCTGCTGCGTGCTCGGTGCGGTGTTTGGACGGCGGTAGCAATCTTGCAGCCACAGAAGCCGCCCCTCGCGCCGCTCCGAAGCAACGGCCCCACTTCAAACCAGTTTTTTCGGGGACGGATGGTGTCTTGCAAAGGGCTTGTTACAAAAGCAGTAGGTGACCTCGAATGAGTAAGCTGCACGCTCAATACCTATCTGCTGTCATCCAGGGTCAAAGGAAAGGCACTGCATATATGCACCCGCTGCGACAACAAACAATAAGAAATAGGCTCCATTCGCCACCATTGAAAATATCATAGGCGCGACTCCTCCTACTGTACGCTCAAAACATACGCACCCACCCGGCTTGCAGCAACACGCCATGCGCGGGGGCGGGCAGAGGCACGTGCACACGTGTGTGGAAGCCCCCACATGCTTGGGCCGCGCCGATGATGCACGCACGACTGACTGTTTCAGCCCGGCACGCTGTCTCCGTCCAAAGAGGCGATCGGTATTCCAAAGCAAGTCATGAGCATAAGCAGCGGTGAGCGGCAGGTCCGTGCGGGTGTCCGCAGCAAGGGAAGGACGGAGGCGCCGCGTCGCTGGCGCGGGCTGCGGCGGGACGCGGTTCTGCGTTCCACGCGCGTCGCTCAGTGGGATGCACGAATCAACCATATAATCCGTGACCTCTGCGGTCCTGACGCCAGTGTGTCAGTAGGAAGCAGCCGCTGCCGCGAGGAAAGGGGAGTCAACCGTTGGGCAGCCAAAAGCGCATGTAGGCACACTTGCGGCCGCGCGCGTATACACCACCTTGCAGGCGCGGCCAAAAGAGCGCACGACCCCCTGCTAAGCAAAGGCTGGGTGCGAGAAGACACAGGGATGTGCAGCCGCCGCAGCCGAGACGGAGATCACCGCGCTTCGTCGCCGTTGCCGTCGCCGCCGGCGCCTGCCCCGCCGCCGCCGCGACTGGCCGGCTCTAGCTGCCCTGGGCCCTCGCCTGTGCCCCGTACAGCGGTGGCGTTGCCGCCGGCGCTCGAGCTGAGGCTCCTGCGCCCCTTGCCGCCACCCGACAGCATCCTGAGCATGCCGCCCAGCGCCTGCCGCGGCCCGCCCTCGCCGCCGTCGAGGCTGCGGCTGCGGCTGAGGTCGCGGCGCAGCTCCTGCTGCTGAAGCTCCCGTGGCGACGCGCGAGGCGCACGCGCGCTCGTGCCGCCGCTGCTGCCGGACGCCGCGGATGGCGGCCGCTCGTCAGCGCACACCACTTGCTGCTGCTGCTGCTGCTGCTGCTGCTGCTGCTGCACGCCTTGCGGCGGCGCCATAAGCAGCAGCTGTGGCTGCTGCTGCTGCTGCTGCTGCTGCTGCGCCGTCCCCGCCGACTCCTGCAGCAGCAGCGCGTGCATTTCTTCCTTCATGATCACCATCGTGCGCCACACCTCCCCCAGCTGCTGCCGCACCGCGCCGCCGCCGTCCGCCTGCCGCTGCAGCGCGTCCGCGCGGCGGCGCTCGGCGGCGGCGGCGTCGCGCGACTCGCGCAGCTGCTGCTGCGCAAGCGCCAGCTCGGTTGCGGCCTGGTTCACGGGGGCCAAGAGCAGTGGGGGGCGTCGGGCGGAGGGCGCGCACGCATGGAGACCGCTCAAGATTGCGGCGACGGGGTCGGGCCTCCAGGTGTCCGACCCGTTGGCGCGGGGCAGGCATCTGGGCCGCGCGGGCGCCTTTGAGCCACCCACATTCCGCCAACCTGGTAACCCCATTGTCGGCCATGCCTGCCCTCCCCCCCGCTCCTGCCCGCGCCCCGCCCGGCCCCGCCCGGCCCCACGCCCGATCGCAGTGGGCCGCCAGGCGCGCATTGCACCCCAGGCGCCCCCCTCAAAACCGCCACACCCGAGTCTACGACGCGGCGG
>NW_014010799.1:7860-8704 GCF_000611645.1 Monoraphidium neglectum
AAAACCCGCCACACCCGAGTCTACGACGCGGCGGGGCGCGGCGGAGGCCTGCCGCGCCGCGGTCAATCCGCGGTCAACCCGCGGTCAACCTGTGGTCAACGCACCCGTGCGTGGTCGGCGGTGAGGGCCAGCAGGCGCTCCTGCAGGTCGCGCTCCCGCGCCACTGCCGCGTCAGACTGGCTCCTCAGGGCGGACACCTGCGGGGAGGGAGCGAGGGGCAGGTGTGGTTTGTGTGTGTGTGTGTGTGTATATGTGTGTGTATGTGATGTGTGTATGTATGTGTGTGTCTTGAGAAGGAGACAGCTCAGATGCAAATGGCATCTCATATACCTGAGCGGACTCACACTCGAGATCTTCACGCCTCAGAAGACGGCACGGCACCCAAAACTCCACACCTCAGAGCCTTCCGGACAGCCAAGCCAGCAGCCCAGCCAGGGCTGGGCTGTAAGGCCGCCAGCCTGAACATCAACATCCCGGCCCCGCTGGTGCTATGCGCCGCACCGCACAAATTCCCGATCCTCCTATGGCACGCGTGCCATGCTCACGCCCCCAACCCCCCTGCCTTCACGCTGCCCCTCGGGCCCATCGAGCGCAATGTCAAAGGGGTGCGGCTCATAGGGCGCGGGTGCACGCAGTGGGACCGAGGGGTCTGCCGGCGCAACCTGGCGGCTCGGCTTAAGGAGAAGGAGGGGGGGGCTGCGCACCTGAACCTCCAGGTGTGTTGTGCGCGCCGCCGCCAGCTCAGAGGCGAGGGCTGACAGGTCTGGCGCGGGCGGCGCCGCGGAGGAGGGGCCGCCGCTGCCGGGCGGCTCGAGGGGCGGGTCGTGGAGCTGCGGGGTGGGGG
>NW_014010798.1:0-1821 GCF_000611645.1 Monoraphidium neglectum
GCCACCGTGGGCGGCCGGGTCGCTGGGGCGGGGGTGGTCGACAGCGGTTTGGGCCCCGCAGCGGCAGCAGGCGTCTCGGGCTGCTCGGTACAGGCAGCATCTTTGATCGGAGTCGCAGTCGCCAACGGTTGGGGCGGCTTGGCAGGGTTGGGCGCGACCAGGCCGGTCGCTTCCTCTGCATTCGCCGCGGCTGGCTTGACCGCAGTTGCCACAGCGTCACTCGCTGCTGCCTCCGCCCCTGACTCCGGCGCGCCTCTGGCCTCCGCTGGCTGCGCCGGCCCCGCCTCCCCCTCCCGCATCTTGCGCTTCCTTCGCCGCTCCTCCTCGTCATGCTGCTGCTGCCGCGCCTGCTGCTGCTGCCGCTCCTGCCGCGGCCCCTCCTCCCCCTCCTCCTCCTCCTGTTCCTTGGCGGCGATCACGTCTGGGGGGGAGGCGCTGTTGCTCTGCGCCGTGAGCACCCCCACCACCTCGTCCTTGAGCTGCAGCAGCTGGGCCGAGATGAAGCCGTTGTCAAAGCTCGTCAGGTTGGCCACCACCTGGGGGTGCGGGCGGGGATGCGGGGGGTGTTTGGGGAGGGGGGGTGACAGGTCACCACAGGCGGGAGGTAACGCCTGCAGCGCTTATCCTGTTTGGGTGTGTGGAGGACAGCCATCGACCCGAACCTTGAAGCCGTTCTGCTCTGCCGTCCTCTTCGCCCTCGCGACATCAGTCGCCATCACGAGAGCCCAGAGAATGCCTGGCATCTCGGCACAATGCAACCTGAGGCCACAGCCGGACGCGGGTCCCCGGGTCCCCTGCTGAGACCCCCCGCACACAATCACGCCCCACCCCCCACCTGCAGCAGCCCCTCATCCACCAGCGCCTCCACCAGCTGGACGCTGAGGTGGCGCATGCGGGGCGTTGACTGGGCCTCCTGGAAGCCCAGCTGCACCGCGTGGAGGATGAAGCACGTGGCATACGTCACCTGGGGGTTGGGTGGCGGTTGTGGTGGTGGTGGTGGGGGGAGGTTGGGGTCATGTGGAGAATGTGGTGTTGATGGGAGCGCTGGCAGGCGCGTGGGAGCAGGGACTAGAGGGGATGCAACTGGATAGGTGGAACAAGAGGCAGGTTGCTTGGCTAGGGCAGGTGCCGGCTGCAGGGTGAGGCAAGCACTAGATGCAGGCCGGCGTGCTCCCCTGCCCCATGGCAGGCCCTCTCACCAGGTCCGCGTCCAGCTGGCTGGGGCTGTCGGCTTCAAGCAGCTGGACCAGAGCGCCCACGTGGCGCGGGAACGGCCCCGGCCTCTCCCAGGCCGACTCATCGCCGGGGCTGGCCCCAGCAGCGCCGTCACCCGCACCCTCCGCGCCCTTGATACGCACAGCCGCAAGAGGCGTCCCGCAGCCCTCATTGCCGCCGTTGAAGTTGTGCATGCTGCCCGGGCGGCTGCCTGCAGTGTCGACGCAGTCCGATGCAGCTGGCGAGGGCGGCACGGGTGTGAGGCCCGCCTCGCTCGTGGCTTTGCTCGCTCCATCCGTGCCGGGCCTGGACTCGCGGTGCTGGTGCCTGCGCACAAAGTTTGTTGGGCAATTTAGAATTGTGCCTCTTGTGCTCGTTTTTGAAGTTTGAACAAAACTGGTTGACCATGCTTCGATTGAGGATTGTGCTTCATTCAGGTCTGCCCACGGCAAGCCACAGTAAATCCACGCCTTCTGCCTGCAAATTTGCCCCGCACCATGCGCCAGCTGGCGGCCTTGATGGCAGCCCCAGTAGTGCCTCCAGAGTCATGTTGTATGCCTCACTGCTGTACACCTGGGGTGCCGGGCCAAGGTGGGGGGATTGATG
>NW_014010798.1:2385-8564 GCF_000611645.1 Monoraphidium neglectum
GTGCAATTGCAAGTTTGCAGGTGGCGGGAGCAAGAGAAGGCAGTCGCGCACCCCACCTGCCCATTTTCAACCCCACACCCGGCAGGCACAACCCAGCAGCAGCTTCCGCCTACTGTCATCTTTGCCTCGCTGCAAACTAACTCCTTGTAAGCCCGCCCACCAGGGCTTTAGTCATCATCTCCAGCGCGAGCCGCGCCTCATCCCCCGAGCCTGCGCCGGCCACATCAGCCGCCAAGCTGGCGGCCAGGTGTCGCATGCAGGAGGGCGCCGCCAGCAGTGAGTCCATGCCGCCGCGCGACATGAGCGCGTGGCAGCACTGCAGCGCCGCGCTGAGGCCCTCGCGCGCATCTTGGTCGGCGGGGCCCGATGAGGCGAGCGCGCGGGTGACGTGCTGAGCCAGCGCCTGTGGCGGCGTGGGTGAGCTGTATTGAGTGGAAAGGGGGTTGAAGCCGCAGGCCTTGCCAGCATCAAGCCACCTGCGCATTCACCATGGCAGGGCCACGGCCCCAACCCTTTTCAGCGTCCCAGAGCACCGGCAGCACGAGCCACCGCGTGCCAGCCAAGCCCCTGCACCTATCAAAAGCTGCCATAATCCAACCACTCCGAGACCAGGCCAGCCCTTTGCTACGTTTGGAACCTTGGCTGCCGCGATCCCGGGACCTCTTCCCACCTGCGCCAGCACCGTCGCGCCTCCCATCCTGCAGAAGAGGCCGCTCCACGCGCCACTGGCAAAGTCCAGCGACTCCTTGAGGCCCAGCAGCGCGTCTGTGCCGGGGGCGCGGCGCAGCTCAACGATCATGGCCTGGCCGCGGCCGAGGAGGGCGGTTTGGCGGGAGGGTGGGGTTGGTGATGACAATGCCAGCCCATGAGCACGCTGACACCTCAGTGGGGTGATGTGTCAGCACCCCGCTGTGCGAGATGAACATGACAAACCACCCCGCTTTGCCAGGTCAGGTTGAGTCGTCGGAAGCAGCCTGCCCCAGCCGGCGGTCAGGCATGTATCAGGGAGGAATACGCTCCCCCGCAGCCGTGTGGCCGACCTCTGGGCTGGCAAAGGTGTTGTCCGTGACGCCCCAGTCCGCCCAGTCCGGCCGGAGCCGAGTGACCTCCAGCACATACAGCGCCTTTTGGATGGCGAGGAAAGGAGGGAGGGAGGTCCATACAGCCGGACCGCCAGGGTGGCTCGCTCGATGGGCAGTGTCCGGGAGTGGCCTGGGGCAAGGGCGTCACAGTCTGCATCAGTGCAGCGTGCTGGACAACAGCGAGGGCCCTGGCAATGGGGATCCGCCCCTCACCTGGGCTGCCAGCACGTCCGCACGCGACACCGGGGCCGAGCCGCCGCCCCCACTGCCGACATGCTGGGAGGCCGGCAGTGTGTCCAGCCACCTCTGTAAGGCAGGGCAGGGCGGGGCGGGGCACCGTGATGGCGGACAGGAGGCCTGAGTAATGTTCTGCAGAGCACAGGGTGGTCGGATTCAACCCGCCAGCTCCACCACCCATACATACTACTCCTCAAATGTCTCTCACCTGCAGCGTTCTCAGCCGCGCGTCCGGCAAGCTGCGGGTGTTTTTTGCCACGAATTGCTGCGCGCGCTCAAACGCCTCCGCCAGGTGCTCGGCCAGCCCTGAGCCGTCGCCTTCATTTGCGCCTGGCCACGGGGGCAGAGAGGGCTTGTTGGGCGGAGAAGGTGCACGGGATCACTCTCCTGTGCGGAGGTCTTCACAAATGCAGACACACCTCAAGAGCAGCGTCATAAGCACACATCCCCGGCCAGCAGCCAAACTGGCCCCTCCCTCCCACCTTCCGCCGTCCCCGAAATCTGCCCAGCGCCCGCAGCACGTCCTGCCGAAGCCGCCGCGGCCCTAGCGCCCCCTGCCCCCAGCCCCGCCATGATGAGCTCGAGCTGCTGCGTCTCAGGGCCCAGGGGCTGGGGCCGAGAGCGCCGCGCCCCGCCTTGATGCTGGTGGCGGTAAGGCAGGCGCCAGGTGGCGTCGCCGGTGGCGTCGCCGCTGGTTGCCCTGTGGGGGCTGTAGTGGGATATATGCGAGGGCGCGCCACAAAGCTGGTGTAGGAAGCCAGCGAAAGAGGGTCTCAACAAAGTGCATCACTGAGGGCCGCGTATATCAACAGCCTGTGAGCGTCCAATAGCCAGTCGGCCATGCTACAGCACCTTTAAAGACCGGCGCCCCCTGCCCAGCCGTCGCCACCCCAAGGAGCCCCCCCCTGCCCCTGTGCCCACCTGATGTCCCCGCCCTGGCCCTCGCCGCCGGCGCCGAACAGCACCCTGAAGAGGCCCCAGCGGTTGGAGCCCCGAGACGCCGGGGTCGAGGCCAGGTCCTGGCCTGCAGCGGAATGGAAATCCGGTTTGAGGAGAACAGGGGGGGATAGAGGACAAATGGCGCAGCTGGGAAGGCGTTGTGGAGCCGTCCCAGAAAATTGGGCGATGCAGCGCATAGTTGTGACTCACCACACGGAGAGGTTTCGCCTGTGCTTGCCGCTGCCGACGGCGGCCGCATCTGCTGCTGTATGTCACCACAGGCGCTGCCCCCGCCGCTGGCCCCGCCGCTGCTGCTTGCCAGCCCGCCGCCGGTGTCACGCAGCCATGAAGATCGCCCTGGGCTGCGCAGAGCTGCCGGCGCAGGCAGCGGCGCCAGGCCGCCTCCGCTGCCCGCTGCCCCTGTCGCACTGTCCACGCACGTGGCTTTCCCCATGGCCTGCTGCACGGCTATGATTGCCTCAAGCCACTGCCGCCGCGTGTCTTCCGTAGGTGCTCCCAGTACCCAGCAAGGGCCCGATGACGTTTTGCTGACCGAGTTGGGTGCCAGCTGCAACGTCCAGCAGTAGAGCCCCTCAGAGTGTCTCACGTTCTGCCGCAAGGTGGCGAGGACGGTGTCGCGTGTTAGACGCAGCTGCCATGTGATGCCGCTGCTCAAGGGAATGCTGGGGCATGCCCCATGCAGCAGCAACATGTTCTCATGCAGCAGTGCGATGTGTGAATGCCTCGTACTGGTGAACCAACAGCCGCAGCGGCAGCAGCAGCAGCAGCAGTGCCTGGGTCCAAGTTTGCTCGCCCCATGGGAGCGCCACTATACTCTCCCGATCTCGCTGGTCCCTTTTCCAGCACTGCTCACGGTGATTGTGGCGCCCCGCAGGTAAGCCTCCGCCGTTGGAGCGTCCTCTGCACCCGCTGTCCACTCCCGGAAGTAAGATATGCGCGGTTCGCTGCCGCCGCGGACAAGGAAGTAGCGGCGCCGCCAGTCCTTCTTGTAGTCGCCTGTGGGTGCGCAGATCCGTGCGCACAGGGCGGCAGTGGTGACTTTTCGACGGTGGGGGCCTGCACGGCGCAAACCGAAACCAGCCGATCGGCGTGTTTGGGCAACCTGACATAGCTCCGCACCCCCCCCTCGCGCCCTCACTTTTCTTGCAAATCCAGCCCTGAAGGACGTCTGCTTCCATTGCGGGGGGGTCTTGGCTCTGGGCAGTTCTCGCTCGCTGATCATGCAACACTACTAGCAGTAGGTATACATGGCGCCTTCTCTTACATATCAACCTGTGTCAGTATATAACAAATTATGAAGTTTAGTAAATCACCAGCATCGACGGCCCCGTGATTTGTAGATCTGCACAATTTCTTCTCGTGCATTGGGGCGGGCTTTTCCGCCTGGTAGATGGTGCTGAGGAGGGCTTTTTTTGCGCACTCAAATATAGCTAGTAGCTGCTTGCCCCGCATGCTGTCGCGGCTGCACCGCGGGGTGGCCGGAACGCCTCGTGCCGCGCCGCCTCCGCCGCCGCAGCAGCTCCACCTCAGCCGCAGTGTCGTGCAGCGCGCGCAGCCGGCCCTGATGCCACCCTACCTCGCTGCGCGCACATTGGCTACGGCGCCTGGCTTGCCCTTCCGCCGGGGCGGCCGCATGGCTGTCCGTAGCGGGGCGCCGCACCATGCTGGTGCGCCAAGGCACGGCGCCATCGACGAGGCGCTCAAGCGCCTGGCAGTGGAGCAGCTGGAGGCGCAGCCCGAGGTGTTCGCCTCAGGTGCGCGCTCACTGGCCGGCCGCGCAGGCAGAGGCGTGCGCATCGGGTCTGGGCCTAAGCCGCATGGCAGGCATGCCTGCTGCGGGCCTGCCTCGATGTTGCTCAAGCACCAAATCTCGGGGCGGCCTCGGCCCGAGCGGCAGCTCTTGAGAGGCTACGGGAAGCGATCTTGGGGGTCGTGTCTGGCGCTGAGTCATGGACCGGGCTGGCTTTCGGGCTGCGCAGTGGTGGACCCGCGTCTTGGTTTGTATGGCAACTGGTCGCCCGGCCCTAGACGCCCACCCTAAACCCCGCATTTGGCGTTGCCCCTACGGCCCCATGCCTCCAGGCGAGGGTGTCCTGGACTCCATTGTGAAGATCTACTGCGTGTACTCGCGGTCAGACTGGCTGCTGCCCTGGCAGGCTCACCCCAAGCGGGAGGGCACAGGTGAGGCACTGCGCCTCCTCAGTCTGTGGTGGCGGAGGCGGTGGCTGCTGTGGGTGTTGGTGGCCAGGGACCCCGTCAGAACTGCTTAGCGGTTGCTCTTGGCAACCCCAAGGACTCGTTTTCACTGCTGCTGTGCTGCGCCCCCCGGCCCTCCGCCCAGGCACCGGATTTGTCATCCGTGACCGCCTCATCCTGACCAACGCCCACGTGGTGGCTGACCAGACCTACATCACGGTCAAGCGCCACGGCTCCGGGACAAAGTACCGCGCAGACGGTGGGGCGCCGGGGCCGCGCAGGCGGTCACGCTGGTTGTTGGGGTGGAAGGTGTTGGGCAGTGGACGGCGATGTCGGGGTCACAAGGCGTTGCGGCGCAGCTGTCACCTCAGCATGGGTAACAAATGGCTGCCAGGCAGCACCCACCGCGCTTTCTCCTGCCCTGGCATGCTTCTGGATCCCTCACTCACCCCTTGGCACTCCCCCGCTTGGGCCCCTGCAGTGGTGGCCGTGGGCCACGCGGTGGACCTGGCCCTGCTGACCGTGAGCGACGACAGCTTCTGGGTGGAGCCCACGCCCATGCTGCCCCTGGCCATGGGGGACGTCCCAACACTGCAGGAGAATGTGCTGGTGGGTTGTGACCTGTTGTTTGAGGGGCCAGTGGAAAGTAAAAAGGAAAGGAGGAAGGCATGCAGACCCAACTTGGCGTCCAGAGTGTGCTTGCGCTGCGCCCAGGGCGTGAACTGCACGGTGTGCAGGCGCAGCTTCGAGAGAGGTTGGTGCGTTGGAGGTTGTGCTGCTGCGCGCGTGCCTTTTACACTCCACTGCGTGCATCGCACTTCGGCCCCCAGGTGATTGGCTACCCAACAGGCGGTGACAACACCAGCGTCACCAGGTGGGCGGCAATCGCAACAGTAGGCCCACTGAAGCCCTCCCCGGGCCGTCAATCCCGTTGCGTTATACACAGCAGTCGTCCTGGGAGCTGGACCATTTCCTGCATTACTAAGTGCTGCCCCACCATCTCGTCCTCGGCCACCCCTCCCCCAGTGGCGTGGTGTCGCGTGTCGAGGTGACGCAGTACGTGCACGCCGCCAGCCACCTCATGGCGATACAGATTGACGCCGCCATCAACCCCGGGAACAGGTGGGCAGGGCACTGGGGGCAAGAGCCGCACGTGTCTCCGTGCCCTGGCCTGGCAGTGACGCCACTGTTCAGGATATGGTAGGAACAAAGGCGATGCCACAACTTCGAGCTGTACCGCCTCCTTGCCTCGCCTCCTCCCTGCAGTGGCGGCCCGGCCCTTCGCGGCGCAGGTGGCGGCAACGTGGTGGTGGGCGTGGCCTTCCAGAACCTGCCCAGCGCGGACTCCATTGGATACATCATTCCCATCGTGAGGGCGCGGGATGGATGTCGGGGCCGCGCAGATGCAGCAGCTACTCCTGGCTGCAAAGAGGCGGCCCGCCTGCAACATCTTTAAGCTGCACCATGATTTGTTCTGTGCATTGGGCGCGCATGAGCGGGCACACCTTCACATCCATACACATCCATACACCTGCGCACATCAATCCACACATCCCTGCGCAACACCGCAGCCTGTGGTGGAACGTTTCCTGTCCGAAGTGCAGCGTCACGGGGAGTATCGCGGGTACTGCTCCCTGGGGATCGTGTTCCAGGTGGGGGTGGCGGCGCCTGCGTGGCGGGACCCAGCTGCAGGCAGCCTGGGGC
>NW_014010797.1:0-7997 GCF_000611645.1 Monoraphidium neglectum
ACCCAAAGCCCCCCACCACCCCCGAGGATCCCCATGACCCCCAGGACTGGCCCGGCAAGGACGGCCCCTGGGCAGACGCCAACGGCGGCAATGGCCCCGAGGTCAAGGGCCGCAGGGACGGCCGCGTCTCTGCTATCGACGGCCGCAGGGGTGAGGGGCGGCGTTGAGCGCTGGGCGTTCTGCCGCAATCCGTTTTGTGTCAGCATGCATGCTGTGCCGCGGCTGCAAAGCCGGCTCGCAGTCACCTCACGACCGGGCGATTCCCAAGGGCGTGGACCACACGAATGATTTGACTGGGTTTGACCGCCCGCTGCTACACCTGACGACTGCAGGAGTGCAGCGCAGTCCCTTGGTCGAGCTCCGCCCGCTATCACCCTCATGCATCCTATTGCCCCCATCCAATTGCCAAAAATGTGCACTTGGCAGCACCCCTACCAACCTCCATCGCTGACACCCAACTCCCCCTCCTCCTCGGCCCTAGACGGCACCCGCAAGCTGCTTGGCGGCAAGGAGGGCGGCGACGGCCCAAAGGGCGGCGACAAGGGCGGCGACCACAAGGAGGGCGCCCGCAAGGAGGGCGAGCACAAGAAGGGTGGCCACGCTGAGTCCAAGAACGGCGGCCACGACGAGTCCAAGGGTGATGGCCACGACAATCACGAGGATGAAGGTCGCAATGGCCACGACGACGGCCGCGGCAAGGAGGGGGACCACAAGGAGGGCGGCTGGAAGAAGGAGGGTCACAAGGAGGGCGGGCATAAGAAGGGTGGTAAGGACGAGGGCGGCCACAAGGAGGGCGGTGACAAGGAGGGCGGTGACAAGGAGGGCGGCCACTAAGGTGCGGGGGCTCGCGCGGGGCTGGCCGGGGCGCTGCTTGCACAGGAACCGCTTGTGCTGGGGCTGTGCCTCATGAGCAGGGCTCCAAGACAGCAGACCGACTGCCCTCAGCGGCGCCCTGCTGGGGCGTGCACCCGTGTTTCACAGCCGTGCCTGGAGGTGCGCAGCTGTGTCGTGCTGAACTGTGCCCCATCTGTGGCCCAATCATCAGCAACCAGGGCGATGTGCGACCATCTCTTACAGCAGTGCTGCCTGCCTGCCCCTTCTTACGCATCTTCAGGTGTGCGGCGGTGCCCTTCAACCTCGACCCCACAGAGCTGAGACAAAGGTGCTTCTGCGCACGTAAACGCTAGCAATGCATGCCTCAATTGAAATGCCCAACAATGCGTGAGGTGGCACTGACGACATTTTGGTGCTGGCAACATGATGGCCCAAAAATCGGGTTTCACTGCACACACAATTGATGCTGTCAAACTGGTGTCGAGGCGGTTTAAACTGCTACATGCTTTGATTCACCACCGCCAAACAAATTGCAATTTAGTTGACAGTTGCAGGGAGTAATCACGGCTGCAGCACACAGCCAGTAGCAGAGGCGGCGCCTGGCACGCCGTACTGGCGGCATGCAACTCGTGTAGCTGGCATGCAGGCTGGTCATACTGCTTTGTTTAGCTGATAACGCGCTTTGATTGGATTGGAACGGCACACCAGCACGAGCTGGGGTATGCTGCAGAATGAAGCAGTAGAGCTGGTGAGGACTTACAGTAGCCCTCACATCAGCCACAGTCATCTCCTTTGGAAAGCAGCATTGTGACTGTGTCAGCTGTGTCACACATTTACATGTCTTACGTGCACGCAGACGACAATCGCAACTGGCGCGCACCACCAACATTTGCAGCCAACAGCAGGGGCCGGCCCGGCCCACCGCACTCGCCGTTCACGTGGAGCAGAGCAGTGCAGGATGAAATTGCATGTCATCACAACGCATTTGCCAAAGCGAGTAGCAGCAACCGCTACCAATCCACCCCATGCACCGCCAGTTGACTGCCCACACGCATTAGCATGCAGCAAGTGCCGCCCCTTTCAACCACTCATAGCAGTCCGAGCACAACGCCCACTGCCATTGCCAGGCCAACACTTGCCGCAGCTGCCATGGACTGGCAGCCGCCGCTGCTGGTGACAGGAGCGGGGGCCGGGGCTGCCGCTTGGGCCGTGGCGGGTTTGGTGGGGGTGGGGGGTGCCACCTGCAGGCGGAAGGGGTAAGTCACAAACACGGGCTCGTAGTATGGAGAGCAGTCATCAAGAACGCCCAGGGCGCTGGCAAAAGCCGCGAGCTTGTCGCGTACGGCATACCCGCGCTGCACGATGCAGCGCCGCTGCGCCACCGTTGTGTTGCTGTAGCGCTTGTAGTCGGCGGAGAGCAGGTTGGAGGCGAACGCAGCGTTGACGTCGGACGCATTGACGTTGCCGATGGTGTCCTGCGGGGGTCGTCCCAGCCACCGCATACAGCAGGGATGTGTGTGGCACAATGCTCAGATGCAACGGCGTCATTCTTGGTGGGGACTTGTGATGGGACAAAGCCAACCCTCCGCGCGACCCGAGAGGAGGAGATGGCAGTTGGCTCGCTGCTCTTCACCATGTGCATGGCGCTTTCAGCCTGCAGACAGCGACGGCCTTCGCACTTGCCATACAGAAGACAGAGCAGGGGCATGCATGCAATGTATGGCTGCGTCGCCAAGCCTGCAACGCACAGTGTGCAGTGCGCGTCGCCGCACCTTGGTGTCAATGTCCAGGCACTCGGCAGCCGCCTTCACAGCCTCCTGGAGCGCCTCGCACTGAGCTTGAGCCCTTGGACAGAAGGGCTGGGCCTGCATTTTCAGTGCGGAAATCATGCAAATGTTGCAAGGCAGTGCAGAAGTCATGCATCTGCTTGTGAATCGTGTGTGCACCAATCCCATCAACCACCCTTTATCACGCCCGTCCTGCAGCATATCGCACACAAGCCTCACCTGGGAAAGGATGCCTTTCCAGTTGTTGTAAAAGATCATCTGGGACAAGTCGCTGGTGGTTTCTTCCTCACTGCTGATCTTTTTGGCCGGGACCTCGTTTGCCAGGTTGAGCATGCCCTCAAAGGCAGTCGCGGAGGTGAAACGCTCGGGCGTCGTGTCACCCAGGGCCGCATCGAGCAAGCGCAGGTACTCCTCGACGGCCTTGGCATACTCCAATGCAGCAGGGCCGACGTCGCCATCCCTGTGGGTGGCAGGCATTGTGCGACACAGCAGCATGCCATTTTCAAAACCGCGTGGCTTAGGGATCCATGATGTAAGGCATGTCACACCTCATGAAATGCTTACGCAGGATCAACCCAGCCAGGAGACGGGCAGTATTGCACTTCATTTGACGCCGCTTGCAACCCAGAGCTCACCCTATGACCATGCGCTCAAGACGGTGGAAGCCCATGAACGTTTTGGAGCGCTCGCCCTCAGGAAATGCGTACTCGCGGGCATCCAAGGCGGCATCAATGTAAGGGAAGCTGGGAGCAAGCACCTGGCATGCAGGGGTTGACAAGGGGTAAGAAGGTGGGGGGAGGGTGCATTGGTTGAAAAGAGGAATGTTTGACCACCACCTACAATAGTCACACAACTTCAAGCCAGGGGCTCAGCCAAAGCACGAGCAGGCAGCCGCCTTGATTGCCCCACTGCGGTGGAGTCACAAGCCCTCTCGCGGCCCTCACCTCAATTTGCTCATAAATGGGCCGGGTTGCGGCGTACAAGGCCTTTGCAGCTGCCACGTCTCCGCTGGAAATGGCCTTGGTCATGGCCTGAGAAGCTGCAATCTGGTACGGCAGCAGGGAGCGGAAGTACTGCAGGCCGGCCTGGATTTCGGGAGCCTCGGTGGTATAAAGCGTCGCGTTCACGGTCGGCGTGCAGACCTCCTCTGGAGGGAGTGTCAGGCCTTGTGGCGCTGCCGTAATCGCCTCGGCTTCTCCTTCTGCGGCGGGGCCCGTTGGCAGTGTGATGTTCAGCGCCTTGGCTGCCTGCGTATTGGGAGAGAACGTCGCTGGATACGTGGACCCGAATTCACACGTGTATTGAACACAGACGGATGGACGAATACGCACAAGACTACAATCATCCAGGAGATGATTAGAGAAGCCTGTGATGGGAGCGTGCATGCTAGCAAGAGGCACCCCCGCCTGCTGGACAGCCATGACCTCTGTATGCTCCAGGCATCACGCCCTTGTGGCAAAACAAAACGGCAGTGCCAGCGTCGCCGTCCACGCAACCCCAGCAGCTCTGTTGGCCCCGTGCCACCAGCCAAGGGCAGCGAGGGCGGCTGCCACGTCTGCAGTCATATGCCCGCATGCAAGCAGACTGCATGAGCCGAGCGAGTTTGGCCCAGTTGGCTGGACTGTGTTGCCGCACTGCACACCTGCTCGAGGCTTTCGGCGACGTCGTAAAACGAAGTCTGGATCTTGCGCCGCACAGCAACAGGCACGGCGGAGTATGGTGCGTAGGTGAGGCTGCCGTTGGCTCCAGGGCGGAGGTACGGCAGAAGCGTCGCACGTGCTTGCTGTATGGCAGCATCGGTTTGGTTGGCGAGGGTGGCGTTCGCTTGCGCCAGGTCTGCGCTCCAAGGCTTGAACATCTCTGAGATCCCCTGAAGGTGTGACAGTGGATGAAGGGAAGCAGCACCGGCACTCGCGTCAGCCGGCCACGTGTGAGTGCGAGACTGGTTGGGAAAACGGAGTGGCTATGAGCTGAGGCATACAGCAAGGTTTGGGCAACATGCAACTGGCCTGGATTATTGGACTGCAAACAGACCACTACAAACCGTGCAAAGTCGAGCTTTGCTGCTTTTAACACCCTATTGGCAAGTCAACAGGTGCACACCTGCAGGTTGTTGTAAAAGATCAGCACCGACTGGTCGCTCCACGTCTCCTCCTCACTGCTGATCTTCTTCTTGGCGACCTCTCGTGCCACTTCAATGATGCCTGCAAAAATCTGCGGCGCCGAGTACTCTGACGGGCTCTTGAGCTTGCCCACAAGTGCTTTGTAGTCTGCAACAAGCTGTTCCGCCCAGGGCACTGCGGCGGTGATGTTGTTGTCACGGTAGAGAAGCGTCTCAATGCGGTGGCTACCCTGCGTGCATGTGACAGCGATGCATGTATGTGGACGTGGTTGCAGGGTGTGCTGGGTTGCGGGTTGAGGGTGCGGTGGAGGGGGATTGGAAAAAGCACGAGGGGCTTGCTTGTGATGGATATGTGCACGCATGTGCGTGCGTGTGCTCGCCCACACACGCCTGTATGCATGCACGTATGTGCTCGTGCAGCTGAGAGTAAGTTGCGTGGTTGTTCTGGAGGCACAATGTACAGGGATGCATGCCTCAAGGCGACGCAAAATGCCAACGCCTTGCCTTTTCTCCCTACAGGGAGGCGGTGCATGCGCGCAAGCTCTGACCCCATCCATAGCCAATCTAGAGAGC
The DNA here is from genome assembly GCF_000611645.1 of Monoraphidium neglectum. Lineage (NCBI taxonomy): Eukaryota > Viridiplantae > Chlorophyta > Chlorophyceae > Sphaeropleales > Selenastraceae > Monoraphidium > Monoraphidium neglectum. The sequence goes on from NW_014010797.1 coordinate 5,317, forward strand.
TTCACGTGGTGTAAGTCAGCATGCCACTTGCTTCGCACAGGCGTGCATCCTCAGCGCCGCTGTTTATTGCTTTCTCAAATCGGCACCGCAAAGCACTCAGCTAGCCAGTAACAGAGTAGCAGTTTCACTTGCATTCGCTGGCTGTGCATCAAGCTGCCCGTGCTGCCGCCGTCTCACCTTGAAGATTGAACCTGGGGTTCCAATCTGGGATGGGACGTATGCCTCTCCGTATGGATAGACATCGGGGCGCGCGTCAATGTCCCTGCGTGGAGAGTGTTTGCAATTACGCATCAGCGGGACCTGTGGGGTCGCCTCATGTCACATTGAGGGACACCAGGGGAGCTTCAGAGCAGAACGCAACGTGGCACCATGGGTGGTAGGTCCTCACTAGGCACAATGGAGCAACACATGTGCCTGAACCCCAAGACATCAATGCACACGCACCTGTCTGTATCACCAAGCACCGCATAGAGATGCTCAATCTGCTCGTAGGCGGGGCGTAGCTTGACGTAGGCGGCCTTTGCGGCGGCTGCATCTCCGGACTTGACGGCTGCAAGGAGCGCTTCAGCATCCCCAATTGAGCGCTCGGCAGCCGTGCGCGCAAACGTGACCACCTGCTCCACTTGGCTAGGTGGTGTGGCCGCTGTGCAGCTGGACACAAGATACGCTGCTTGCACAGCACAAATCAGGAACCACGCCGCAGCCGCCATGGCGTGGGAGGGGCTGCCGGCGGCAGCTCGGTACACACGGCAGACTGAATGGTGACAATGGCAGAGCGGGAAGTGGCAATAACCTATGCAATGTAAGCTCCTTCAACAGAAATTACGGCAGAGATAGCGTGCGCTGGCACACGCGCCGCGCGCTCCGGACGCAAGTGCGAGCCTGCTGTGAATGGTACTCATCAGTGTGCGAAGGATACTGCGGCGGCAGCATACGCCAGTACCTCTGGGCCTGAATGTGCCTGTCTAATTGTCGAATTAATCAAGGTAGCCGATTGATATGATAACACATCTGTTTCAGTGCGCCAGATACTTGTTTGTCTGTGTTCACACTCGGAGGGCGACCGAGTGGCCAGCCGTAAATCACCTCGGCCCAGGGCCAAAAACAGCACGGCGATGCCGGGTTGTGCTATCAAATACGAGTAGACTCTCGCCAACGTGGGGCGGCTGCACACAGAAAGGGCGGACTGGCAGGCGCAGTGCGCGCACCTTGACTTGCGCTGTGCCCAGGTCCCTGCGGATGACCCCGCCCGTGTCGCGCGGTGCAGAGCCGTAGCACCATTGCTGGCTGCCGCGCCGAGCGCGTCGCCGCGATCCAGCAGCAGGCCCACGTCGGCTTTGTGCCCTGCATAGGCCGCCGTGTGCGAACCGCACCAGCACACCGCTCACCCCGTCGCCGACGGCGCGGCTCACAGCTCGCGCGCCGCTCGGTGTGACGGTGCGGGCTGGGCCTGCTCACCCGCCTGGAGGACAGCACGCCCCGCGGTGCCAGTTGCACTCGCCGCATCCACTGCCGCGCTGCGGTCCAGCAGCGCGCGCATCACGCCCTTGAAGCCCAATGCGGCCCCCACCCACTCAGCGCTTATCAGACAGCAGCGCGGATGGGGCGCAAAGGAGGATATTGGAGGCATGAAGATTCTAGGTTGAATGTGCCCTCGTGTCACATCTGTCAGCGTAGGATCGGAGCGCGTTCCCAGAATGCAGGTCAGATTCGGCAGGCCGAGAGCGCGACCGCGTCCCTCGGTCCGTGCCTGCAGCCTGCTGTTGAGCACAGCATGGATTCTGGGCGGAAGAGTAGAGTGTGCAGCAAAGGCATGGTTCCGGTGAAGTCATCGAGCGTGTTGCTGTCGGAATCGATGCTGAGCGCACCGTCGGTCCCAAACAGGCGGAGCCGCTGTCAATGGAGGCGGCTGAGGGCCCCCCACTGCACCCAGACATCGGCCCCCACAAGAGCCATCCCTGAACCTTACCTTGGCGCTGCGCCGGCGATCCCTGGGCCCGAGCGGCGGACACACAGCCGGCGGTAGGCAGGCGCGGGCGCGCGGGCACCCTGTGCAGCCGCAAGAAACAGCCGCTGCGCCCGGGCCCCAAAGTGTGGCAGCCATGGGCCCAACAGTGTCCCCCGCGATTTCTGCAAACCCCCAGGGCTGAGGCAAAGGTGCCTCTTGCGCGTGAAAACGCCACCAACGCTGCTTGAACTGATTGCCAAACATTGCCTGAGTTGACACTGACAGTATTTGGGTGCTGGCACAGGATAGCCCCCCAAAACAAGGTTTTCATGCACACGTAGTTGGCGCTCTACCATAATGGTGTTGAGCCCGTTTGAACTGCTTTATGCTGCACGCTTTGATTTACCGCCGCCAAATGCAAGTGCAGGTCGTAAGGGTTGCAGGGCGAACTGACGGCTGCAGCCCTCAGCCAGCAGTGGGCTTAGGTATGGTTCGGTGTGTGCTGATGCCACTGCGTGCGGTGAACAATCACCAGCGGACCAACGACCTTCCCAAGCACCGAGCAGAGCCTGCTGACAAAACTCAGATACACACAACTCAACATGTGCAAGAGCATCAGCTAGTATCACACAACTCAGTGCCGAGTGCCAGCCTTGCGGCCGGCGGCTCAGCTGATGCTGCCCATTCAGCTGCCGTGTGATCTCAGCGACCGATCCGCTTCCGCATCAGCCAC
>NW_014010796.1:0-7996 GCF_000611645.1 Monoraphidium neglectum
GACATGCGCTTCCAGGAGACGCGCCCCCCTGTGATCTGCGGCCAGGGCCCCCCGCCCCCCAACCCCCTCGTCGTGGAGCGCTTCCAGAACGTGGTGTCCTCCCTGTTCCAGCAGCGCATCGTGCGGATGGGGGGCCCGGTGGACGACGACATGGCCAACCTGATCGTCGCGCAGCTGCTGTACCTGGACTCAGTTGACCAGACGCGTGACATCACCATGTACGTCAACAGCCCAGGAGGCTCCGTCACCGCGGGTGGGTGGTGGCGCATGGCAGTCGGGCGGGCAGTTGGGCGCGGGTGTGGGCGCGGGTGCAAGCGCGGGCGGCCGCAGCGGACGGTCTGTCTGGCGGTTTAGGGACAGGGGGCAAGGAGGGGGGGGGCGCGCCGGTGGTGAGAAGGTTGTATTGGAGAGGCGCAAGGGTTCGCTGGCGTTCGCACAGCGGCTGAAGGAGGCCGGCACTTGGATGCTGCAGCCGGTGCAGCAGGCATGTTCGCGGCAGGCATGGTCCGACAACCCCCAAACCCACGCCTCGCCACCCCCTGTACACCCCAACACACACCCCGCCCCCAAGGCATGGCCGTGTTTGACACGATGCGCCACATCCGGCCCGACGTCAGCACCGTGTGCATCGGCATGGCGGCCTCCATGGGCGCCTTCCTGCTGGCCAGCGGGCAGCAGGGCAAGCGCTACTCGCTGCCCAACAGCCGCATCATGATCCACCAGCCGCTCGGAGGGGCGCAGGGGCAGGTGAGAGGAGGACCGGCATGCAGGGGCGGCAGCGGGCTTGAGGGGGGCGCGAGTGGTTGGGGTTTGTGGGCACGCAAAGCTGGATGGGGCAGCACACCATCCACTCTGCTCGTTCTCTCATCGCGCTTGCCTGTCGTTATGCCTGGCGTGGACCCTGTGTGCTGCACCAGCTCACATGCAATGCTTCACCCATTGATCTCCCGCGAAGGCGACCGATATTGAGATCCAGGCCAACGAGATCCTGCACCACAAGCTCACCCTCAACGGCTACCTGGTGAGCTTCCACGCCCCCAGACGAAACACCCCACCAACCCCTTCGCGGGGCAAGCGTGCCGACGAGGGCAGCGCGGGAAGATCTCACGGCGCCCGCCGCACCTGAAAAAGCGATTCCGGTGCACGCGATCGAGCAGGCGCGAGTGCGGTCCCCAACCTCGCTGCGCGCCCCTCCTGCGCCCCATCAAACCGCGTGTGCACCCCCCAGGCCCAGTTCTGCGGGCAGTCCATGGAGACCATCACCAAGGACACGGACCGCGACTTCTTTATGAGCCCACAGGAGGCCATCGAGGTGAGAGCTTGTGTGTGTTGGGGTGGGGGGTGCTTGTCTGGGTGCGTGTGTGTACGGGGTGTTGTGTGTGTAAGAGAGAGAGTGTGTGTGTGTGTGTTGTGTGTGTGTGTGTGTGTGTGTTTGCATGCGTGTATGCTGCCGATAAGGGGGCGCACACCGCGCCTCTCGGGCTGGAGCAATGCTCCCTTGTGCCATCATCGCCTCGGCTGTCGCGGCTCTAGCGAGCCTGACCTGCTGCGGGCAGATTTAGGCGCAGCTTCCGCGCACTCATACTTGGCCAGGCAAGGGACCCCGTCTATCCCTCACTTTCTTGTTGAATCCCGCCGCTCACCCTTGGCCTGCACCCCCCTCCCCTCTTCCTCGCCGCCCCCAGTACGGCCTGATCGACGCGATCATCGCCAAGCCGCAGCTGTACGAGTCGCGCCCTGTGGTGGCCGCCGCCTGACTCGGCGCCGCAACCCGGCAGCAGCACCCCCTCCCTATGCGCCCCGCTGCGCGCGCGCCGCCCGCAGCGTGAGCTTTACGCGGCTGCGGCTTGAGGGCTCATCCATGTTCGCGTGTCTTGGCTAAAATGTTCGTTTTCGTGTAATGCAATTGCTACGCCTCGTAGGGCCTACGTTTTGTTTGGGCCCAGCTAGACATGTTGCAAGGGAGTGCCCGGGCGGGCTGTCGGTGGCCTGCAAAAACGAGAAAAGCAACAGGCGGCACAGATTAGCCAGGTGCTTGCGCGCGCATGGGCAAGTGCGACTTTGCATTTCCATGCGGAGACGGGCAGGCTCCTTGCAGGCGGTACGCTGCAGATGTGAGGCTGCTTTCCTGACGGGGCCCGTGCTGCCGCTTAAGGCTTCTGTGCGCAGCCTGCGCCCTTGGTTCTGTGGGGGTCTCCAGGAGGCAGGGCGAGAGTGACGGCGCACTGCGGGCGACCTGTCGCTCAAGCGCAGCCCCACGCTGCGTGTATGCTGCAGGAGAGTGCCCCACCGCCGTCCCAGAGCTGTGTGCTGCCAGGGCTGTTGGTGGCGCGACTTGCTGCCAGTGGTGGCGCAGTCGCATCAGCCAGCTTGTGCGATGCAAACAGCTGCTGCTGCAATCATCACAAGAGCATCTACCGCTGCCGCGCATGCTGCTGGTGCGTGCTGCTGACAGCGCCGGCGACATCCTGGGGTTGTGCGTTGTGCCCCTGCTCCTGCTGCATCTGTGTGCAGGCGGTGCAGGAAGCCACAGCGCTGCACAGCAGCTGCTGCAGCCATGTGGTGACTACGCCTGCATCGCCGCCGCAACAAAGATGCGCATGCTGTGTGGAGTAGGATCTTGGGTGCATGTCAGGTGTTCACTGCGAGAGCGCTCGTCCAGGCCGAGCGCAGCACAGTGCACAGGCAAACACGCTGTCGGCAAACATCACGCCAGCGTGACACTGCCGTTGGGAGCTCTCGCAAGCAACCTCGACAGGTGACAAGACTGCAATGAGTATACTGATCATCTCTGTTGCTGCCCTGCAAGGGAGCGAGCTAAGCGGGGATCCGAGCGAACTCAACCGATGACGGTTCTGTTGTATTCCTCGTCAAGGTGCGGTATTATGCTTTCGGAAAGCTGTTGTAAAGCAGCTTTGGGATTCCTAGACTCTGAACCTCTAGTGCCTTTCTTGCGGGAACGATGCAGAGGCGCCGCCGCGCCGGTGGACCCCTGCTCTTGCGCCTTGCTACGCTAGCGACCCTGTACGTGCTGCCTCTGCCCAGCACCCTATGCACCTCTCTGCGCAGCCTGAAGCAGGCAGCGCCTGAAGCGCCGCCTCCACAGCCCTCGTCCGCTCCCGCGCAGCCCTCGCCGCTCAGCCGGGTCTTTGACGCCCCCGTCGCTGCCGCTGACGCCGCCTCCTTCGATTTTTGGCCCGGTTACACCACTGTGGCCTCCGGCAAGCCTGGCACGCTCAGCTTCAAGTGAGGATAAAGAATTGTAGGATGCTCCTGACCACTTCCCTTGTCTACACCATGTGCTTTTGTGGAGCCGCGTCGGCTAGGCGTGTGTCCAGGAGGCGGCCCCAACGTATGTACTCTCAGCTGGTGCTGTGAGCTGAAGCGAATGCCGCACGTGCCGCGCCATGCTCCTGTGCAGCGCATTCGGATAAAAGTGGCACGCACCTCCGGGCCCCGCTTCCTCCACTGCCCGCAGCATCCAATTGGTAAACTCCGCCGGACGGAACCTGTCCGCATGGCATGATGTGCCACTCGGCCTAGACCCCGTTGCGGGCGCCAACGATGCGGCGGCCGCAAACGCCAGCAGCACAGTATGGATGGTGGCCCTCATCCCTAGAGATGAGCGGGCCAAGTACGAGGTCAAGGTGGGGGTGCGCAGGCTTTGTAACCGATTGTGTATCAGGTCAGGCGCGCGTGGGATCAGGTCTCGCGCCTGACCTGATACACGACCCGGCCACGCGCGTGTGGGATTGCTACTGCCTGCGACCCGCCGCAAGCAGGCCTGCAGAGCAACCACCTCGCAGTATCCCAACATCTGCTGACTTCCCCTCTGCTTGAGCCCTGAGGGGGTGCTCAGACACTCGTGAGGGTGCTTGCCAAATCCACCCGGCCGGCTGCCACCCGTCCCGAGTTCCCCGTTGATTGGTACAACTCATGCAGACTGTTCGCGCCCCGCATGACGCAGCTGCCCCGCCACGCGCCCCCCCGCCTGACCCCTAAACCCTGCAGGAGCAGATCCCCTGGAACCCCATCCAAGAGGACGTCAACATCAAGAACGCCAGCGGGGTCGTGACGCAGGCGCCCCGGTGCGCGTCCAGACGCCACGTCAGCAGACTACACAAGCCCGCCCAGGCGTGGCGCTTGGTCCGCGTTGAATGGCTGTATGCCACAGACCGCATGCGCCACTGCGCCTGTGCAGCTGGGCAGCGCACGCCGCTTACCCGCGGCCGGGATTACTTGCCATGCACTTTCGTCTGCGGGACAACGCGTGCAGGTATTACGCCTTTGCGCCCCCCGGCAACTATGGGATCGTCCCCCAAACGTGGGAGAACGGCAGCCAGTCGGACGCGGCCATGGGGCTGCTGGGGGATGACGAGCCGCTGGACGTGCTGGTGGGGCTGGGGGTGTGGTGTCTTATCAACCCGTTGCTTCTGGGAGGCGCGCATGCACCTTCATCTGTGCGCGGCGGCGGACCGCCGGTGGGGCACGCCTTGCCGGCCACTAGTGGCCGCCGGCAAACAGCCTGCCCTGCCTCCCTGGCGTGTTCACGAGACTGGGCCGGCATCCAGCACAGGACAGCGTACGCGCGGCTACAAGTCATAGCTGCCACGAGACCGGAACTACTTGTCGTCTCTCAATCTGAAACCCCTACAGGACATCGGGGAGGCGAGGGCGCCGATTGGAGGCGTCTACCGGGTCAAGGTGTGAGCCCCAGGGGCTGGTTGGGTTTTATCAGTGTGAACAGCACATCGGAGGAGGTTACGTCATGCCAAGGACCCTTCAAGTCACGCTAGGCCCCCACCTAGCAAAACGCGCTTGGGCGGGCAACTGCCAGTGATGCGGGGTACACACTGCGGGAGGCGAGCCGAAGTGTGGCTGTAATACTCATTCCCCCGGCCTGTGCGCCAGGTGCTGGGCGTGGTCCCGCTGATAGACCGCAACGAAACGGACTACAAGGTGCGCGCCCTGTTTCTTGCGGCGCACCTCCGCCTTTTCATGGCCTCCCGCTCTCCCATCCTGCATCGCCACACCTCCATTTGTGTGTGTGTCTGCGCGCCGCCGGCCCAGCTGGTCGCTGCAGCCAGCTCCCCATCCAGCCCGCCAGAGCCGCACAGCTGCGACCGGCTTGCAAATCAATCTATGCAATCCAACACTCGCTGTGCCGGCCGCCAGGTGCTCGTAATCAATACGCGTGACCCCCGGGCTGCCCAGCTGGACGACATCTCCCAGGTCCCACAGGTGATGATGCCGCGCGCTGCCGCGCCGCCCAGCGACGGCGCCAGGCTCGGCAGGCGTGGCCACGCAGTGGCGATTCTCATAGCGCAGCACGGCAGGACGGCTGCGCGGCCGCGGTCGCTTTCGATGCCAGGCTGACTCGGGGCGGCCTGAAGCGTGCATGCCTGAAACCTCTGTGGGGCAAGTTTTCCTGGAATGAAGCCCCAAGGCGCGCTGGCATCCAGGTCGATTGCCTAGTCCATAAAACAATTCAGTGCCGGTGCGGTCCCCCACAAGCCCTGCCCCTCACCCGCGCCCCCGGCAGGCCACCCTCAAGACCATATACACCTTTTACAGGGACTACAAAGGCGCGGAGGGCCGCCCCTCCGCCTCCTTCTACCAAGGACCCATCCTCGGGCCGGACGGCCGCCCCTCCACGCGCCCCAACGGCCGCTTCCTGGGGAGAAACTTCACACTGGGGGTGCTGGGCCGCAGCCACGCGGCCTGGCAGGGGCTGGTGGCCGGTGGCTGCGTGACACCCGGGTGTGCGGCGATATGGTGGCCGGGCAAAGCGGCATGATGATGCGCGGGACGGCGCCGCGTGGATCCAGTTGCTTTGCACGTGTGGCGTGTGCGAGCCGCAAAAGTGAGGTGGGCCGCCTCTGCGAGGGCATTGGAGGCTGTGGACAAGTTGAGAACCCAATTGATGCAACACGTGAGCAAGGTTCTCTGTCACTGACTGCGTGACCACGCGCAGAGCTCACCCTTTACTTGTTCGGCAAGCCGACAGTTGTGCAGCCGAGGCTGGCCGCTAGACCAGGGCACTGCTGGTTGCTTGGCAGCCAGCGAGTTTCGAACCCCCACCGGCCGCTATGCACCTGGCGCCTGGCGGCGCCCCAGCCAGCCGCGCGGCTGTGGTGCTTTCGCGGGCGGTGGGTGTGAGCTTGCACGGCCGGCGCTTGCTGCGATGCGTGCGCAGGGCCGCACACAGCGGTAGGGTTGCTTGGGGCTGCGCCGGGCGCCGCCTCGCGAGCTGACGCCACACCAGCATGCTCGAATTTTCAGAGCCTTGCTCCATCCTGCACAGAGCTGACGGCGCCCTGTTGTGTTCGGGTTCTTCTGCAACAGAGAGAAACCGCAGCCAGCCAAGCACCGGTGAAGCAGCTTTACATTTGACAACCACAAAGGAAAAAAGGCGCCGGCTGTGCAACAAAAAAGGGTGCCGGCGGCTCACACTCAAAACGCGCCAGGAGCAGCGGCCGCCGCCGGCCCTCCACAGGCCTGGGGGGTCTGCGGCACCGCGCAAGCGGGGGGCGTGCCAAGGTGCAGATCCCCGCACCATTGAAACAGAGTGCCGGGGGCGGCAAACGGGCATGGAGCCATATGAACGGAGCGGAACGGTTTGGGTGTGTGCGTCGCGCCGCTCGTGTTGGGTGCGACGTGCAACGTTTGGGCGAACAATTGAAGTGCCGCTCGTCGTCCTCACGCCTCTTTGCGGATTTCGCGCCTCCGCAGCCGCTGGCATGTGCGTGCGGAGGCGGGCGGAGAGGCGAAACGGCGAAGCGGGCGCGCGTCCGCGCCCCTCGCGACCCGTGGGCGCCGTGCAGGCGGCCGGCCTCGGGTGCAGGTGCGTGCGCCGCACGGCAACGCAGGGGGCGGCCTGGGATCAAGAATTAGAAACAACGAAGGCCGCCCGCGGGCCGGGGCGCGACCGCGTGTCGGGGCGCGGTTTGGGCGCGCGGTTAGGGCGGCCGGGGCGGCCCGCGGCTTCCTGGCGTTCCATTGGTTTGCCCGTGGGGGCGGGAATCGCCCTAGTCAAGTGGGTACGTTGGTAGTGAAAAAGCACAGGATCACCTGTCATGCGCCCCATGCGCGCGCGCGGGGCGGCAGCAAAACCGCCGGGCGCCGCCCCGCGGGGCCGCCGGCGGCGTCGGCGCCCCCGGATAAAGAGCAGGCGGGGCGGTGGGGTGCGGGGCTTGCGCGTGCGCACCCGAGCCCGGAATCTTCCGGCCGAAGTGCGCGCCGCGCCGGCGCCCCTCCGCACGGCCCCGCCCAATCCAGTCAATGTCAGTGCTGGCCGCGTCGCCCCGCGCCGGCCGACCAAGCCGCCCTTTCCCCCCGTGCGTTTGCCAGTGCGTTGAGTGCCTTTCCTGATTCGCCGCTGCCCAAGAGCCGGCTGCGCGCGATTGGACCACCTCCTCGTTTTGCTCGTGAGTTTCCCCGTTTGGCGACCGGTTCGCGGGCCAGAAGGCGGCAGGGCCGGGCGCCGCGGGCGCGGCCGCCGGGTGCGGCCTAGGCAGGTGCCTGGTGGAGGGCCCGGCATTCCCCCTCCCCCTCGCCGCGGCCTTCGCATGTGAAGCGGCCTTCGCCGGCGAGCACGCATCCGGCCAGAAGAAAAAAGTGGCCTGGCAGAGAGGTCGCGGCGCACGCCCCGGTCGGCAATATAGGTGGAGTGCGCACGCCCCGGCCGTGCCGCTCAATCCACCTCGGCGCCCCGCCGCGGCGGCACCTGCTGCTGCTGTCGCCGCCGCTGCTGCTATTACTGCTGCTGCTGCTGCTGCTGCTGCTGCTGCTGCTGCTGCTGCTGCTGCTGCTGCAGCTGCTGCAGCTGCTGCTGCTGCTGCCGCTGCTGCTGCGGTTCGCCCGCCTCGGCGCCTGGCTTCGACGGGGGGTGCGGCAAGGGGCCACTGCTGGTGGCGGCCTGGTCGCCTGGCATGACGACGTGCTGCTGCTGCTGCTGCTGCTGCTGGCCCTTGGCCCCAAGGCCCCAGCCAACACC
>NW_014010795.1:0-7987 GCF_000611645.1 Monoraphidium neglectum
GGAGAAGCGCAAATCCAGTGAAGCTACAACTGCGAGCGCAGTTACAGGAGTTGGATGTGCTGCACAATTATGTGTATGGATCCGTTGACTTCATCAGCAAGCAGGCTGCTATTGCAAGGCTTGCCTGAGCAACCTTGGCTAAAACTTGTGCACCGGCGCCATTGTTTGCCTGCCGTCTCAGCTTGCCAGCAATCCAGCTGGCATCGCACTTCACATACAGCCAGGGCGATTGCAAAACACGATGTACAGCAGTGCACACCGCATAACATCACAGATCACAGACCGTACAGCAGCGCATTTGTGTTGTTTGTACGACAGGATTGTCGATCGTGGCTGCCGCGACGACCCATGTCGCGATGCCCCCCAGAGCACTTCTAGATTATTGAGCATGCGGCATGACGACCAGCACACCCCGACAGCCCAGGCGATCCGCACGGTATAATTACCCGGCAGGTGCGAATGCAAGACGAGAGCCACTGGTTGTGCGTTGCGTGCGCCACACAGGATGTGCATGCGATGTACCTAATTATGCTCATTCAGAGCCTGACCAGCTTGCCTGATTGTCAGCCCCTACCAATCCTACAATGCCGTGCAATCATGTCTGCAACGACTTAACTCCAGGGCCTCAAACACACCCGCCAGTCCGCCCCACCTCGCACCTGGCGTACACGTGTGCCGCTGCTTAGAGATGCCTGCCGTGGTCCCCTGCGTCGGCAGCATGACAGCGACCTCCGCATACCATATCGCTTGGCATTGACAGTGTACTGCCTGCGGCACATTGGAGACGTGGTGCACTTTGCATGTTGGGGAGCATGATCGGCAGTGGCCAACAGCGATCTGTTGGCGCGCGCCGTCGTCACCAAGGCCAGCCGCAAAGCTGCGCCGGGTAGAGCAGCGAAACATGTACAAGAAGCACGCGTGTTTCACTTACGTACATGATTTTGTTGTCCGACAGAACATTTGCTGCACCGCCTGGCGGGCTGCCAGGACGCGTTTGCACTTGTGCGCCAGCCCGCAACTTGCTCGCTCTCTTACTGCCTAGGGGGCACCAGCAGCCATGGTGTCGCTCAAGCTGCAGAAGCGCCTGTCGGCGAGCGTGCTGAAGTGCGGCCTGAGGAAGGTCTGGCTCGACCCCAATGAGGTCAACGAGATCTCCATGGCCAACTCGAGTGAGTGCGGGATGTTTGAGAGACGTTTTGAGGACGGGGACGCGGGCTGGGGGCCGTCGCTCCGGAAAGCAGCACTGCAGTGCAGAGGAGGCGGCTTTGTATGTGTGCCGGCTTGCTGCTGCCTGTGCATGGCTGCAGGATTTGTTAGTAGCGTGGATATAGCACCGTACAGGGCGCTGCGAGGGCGGTGGCGTGCGCTGGAGGGAGTGGTGTGCCACGGAGCAGCAGCAGGATCGATGTGTAGGCCGGCCTGACCTGTCTGGACCTCCTGCTCGGCGGCCAAGGCTTTGGATAGGTCACTTATGCTCTTCGAGCCCAGCAACGGGTGTGCAACAGCAGCGATGTGACGACTGGGGGCCCTGTGCTGCTCGTCTCGCTCGGCCCCTCTCTGCACCTGCAGGGCAGAACATCAGGAAGCTCATCAAGGACGGCTTCGTGATCCGCAAGCCGCAGATCATCCACTCGCGCTCGCGGGCGCGCGCAGCGGCGGAGGCCAAGGCCAAGGGTCGCCACAGTGGCTACGGTGAGCGTTGATGATGGCAGTCAGCTGCGGCTGCATGCGCTCTGGTAGAGCTGCTGTCTGGTCATCGGGCTGCTGTTGTCCCCGGGCAAACGGCGGCGGCCCTGGATAGGCACAACCTGCTGCACCACGCAGCGAGCACGGGTGGCAGGCATGCCGCTGCACCAGGAAGCGGCGTTGCAGTGATGCGACAGCCGCTGCTTTTGTCCAGTTTTTTTCCAATACTTTGCTAAAATAATGCACCTGCTGCATGGCATCAACAAACCTCAGGGAAGCGCCGCGGTACCCGCGAGGCGCGCCTGCCCACCAAGCTGCTGTGGATGCGCCGCCTGCGCGTGCTGCGCCGCCTGCTGCGCAAGTACAGGGACAGCAAGAAGATCGACCGCCACCTGTACCACGAGCTGTACATGAAGGTGCGCAGCAGTCTTGTGGATGTTTTGGCTGGACCACGGATTTTTTCATGGTGCTCATGAGTGGCAGAGGCACATGGTGGCAGGCACAAGGTCATCAGCACCGAAGCAGCGAGCCAGGGACTGGTCGCAGCTGGGAGGTTTGATGGCAGCCAGTTTGCAAGTGGCGGTGGCAGCTGGTGTGGAGGCAGGACGGGTTCAGCGAGGCTAATGGCTGACACAGCAGGCTAATGGCTCAGATAGCAATGGCACAGCAGCAGCACGCCAGCAGCACGCCAGGCGAGCTGGAGGATACCCGGATGGCTGCCCCTGGAACAGCTCCTGTACAGCAGCAGGGAACTTTTATATGGAACGTCATGGAACACGCAGTTGCAGGAGCTGTGGCCAGCGGTGTGCAGTCTTCGGAGCAGCGCAAGTGAAGGCTGAGTGCGATGCAGCAGGGCGGCAGTGTCCATCGCAGCCCAAAGGCAAGGCCCCCACCAGCAATTTGGTTACGGTCCCCAGCTGAGCCTTGCCGGCGAGCCTGACAACCCCTCACTCTGTGTGCGCACCTGCTCAATCATTCACCCCCCCAGGTCAAGGGTAACGTGTTCAAGAACAAGCGCGTGCTGATGGAGGCGGTGCACAAGCAGAAGGCCGAGAAGGTGCGCGAGAAGAACATCGCCGACCAGCTCGAGGCCCGCCGCGTCAAGAACAGGGCCAGCCGCGAGCGCAAGGCCGCGCGCCGCGAGGAGCGCATCGCCGCCGGCGTCACCGCCGAGGTGCCCGCCGCGAAGCCCGCGGCCCCGGCGCCTGCGCCCGCCAAGGCGGCCGCCAAGGGCTCCAAGAAGTGAGCGCGCCGCCACCCAGCACGGCGGCGGCGCTGATTGCTTGTCCAGTCCGAGGGTGCGGCCGGCGCGCAGCCGGCGCTGATCTGGACTGGGCAGCGCAGCGCATGAACCGTGGCGGTGGAGGCGAGGGGCAGCGTGCGCACATGCGCCAGGCGGCAACAGCTGGTGTGCGTGCGTGGCCCTGCAGCGGCAGCGGCGGCTGGCTGAGGCATTTGGTTGTGGAACCAGCGGCGCAATGATGCGTGTTGATGTACAATCGCGTGTAATGCCTCACAGCCATCTTCACGCGTGGTCTCTGAGCTAGGGCATGTGCCTTGCGCGCACCTCAGCTGTTGTATGGCACAGACAGCGGCACTGTCAAGTACGTTGCGGCCAGGTTTGGCAGCAGCTGTCAGTTGTGCGTGCTGGTGGCACCATGTGTTCAGCTGCGGGTTCACAGCAGCCTCATGGAATTACAGCAGCAGTGTGGCACTGCCTACAGTCACTTCGCTGCCGCGCCACGCGCCGCCAGCCTCGAACTTGCCGGATTGCATGAGGCCGCTGCCGCTAAAATAGTGCGTCCCTTGAACCTGAGTTCGGCATGGGCAGGGGCACAGTTTGTTGAAGATAACGGTAGCTCCGCGTTGCCACCATCACAGACTGCAGTGTGGCCACAAAGCGGTAACCCCTCCCAGGCTGCTGCAGCACCGTGAAAGTCAAAATGAAAGCGGGGGCGCAGCGCACCGGCTTTGATGCCTCGAAGGTGCCCGCAAACATGCTGCCGTCGCGGTGCATAAAGCGGCCCTCAATGAATTCGCCGCCCTCCCACGCGCCGTGGTACTGCGCGCCATCGGCCTGCGGCAGGCCGGAAGTGCGGCTGTGCAACGGCCGACATGACAGCGGCTGCATGCGCGCATGATGCAGACCACGCGCTGTGTTCTGGTTGTGCAGCGCGCGCCCATAATCTACCAGCAAGTGAAGCTGCTGCAGCCCAGCCGCTCAGTCACCGGCTCATGTTCGATCCGAGTCACACAACTCACGGCATGTAGCAGCCAGGTCAGCTGCGCCCACCTTGCAGTGGTACACACCAGCGCCGTCCTTCTTGCCCTCCTTGAAGCTGCCACTGTAGACGTCGCCGCTTTTGTATGTGTACGTCCCCTCACCCTCCATTCGGTCTGCCGCCCAGCTGCCTGTGGGTGGCAGGCAGCAAGCGGAGGGTCGGGGGCTGGCACGCCTGGCTGCTGTGGCGGAAAGTCGCCCTCTGCAGCTTGTGCTGCACATTCTTGACACATGGTCCTATATATTGAAGAGCACCCTCGACGACAACTGAGATGGTGGTTGTTTATTCAGGCCAAGGCGCTTAGGCTAGTACAGGTGTCAAGCCTTTCATGCAAGGGCGGCTCACCCTCGTATTTGCTGCCATCTGGGAATTTCATTGCGCCGCGCCCGTGCCGCTGGCCGCTGGCGTAGTCGCCTTCGTACACCGCCCCGCTGGCGCCAAAGGTGTACTTGCCACGGCCGTGGCGCACGCCGTGCTCCATGCCACCTGCAGTGCAGGTGTCATCGTGTGCACGGGTGACGCCGCGGTGCTGGACTGGTGCGGTGCGGCAATTTACCGAAACTCAATTGTGAAGCCTCTCTTATGGATGGCTTCAGAAGCTTGATAAAGCGCGCACATGGGTGCCGTGCAATGCCCAAGGCTGATCGACTCTTACTTGGTGAGTCTGCTGCTGCACATTTGTGGTACATGCCATACCGTCACATGCAAAAACAGGTGCGACCAGGAGGTGCCTCTAAGGCCGTTTTCACCTTGCCCAGGGCACCTCAATACAAAGCTCAAATGGCGAGCAGCACCCTACCTATGTAAGTGTCGCCCGGCTTTTCCTCCTCCTCCTCGTTGGCTGGTGGCGGTGCTGGGTAAGTCATTTTCCCCTGCGCCAGAACATTATCAATTAGTCGTGGCACAGCATTGCCCCGGCGGCGACACAGCTCGAGCTGTGCAGCAATGCACTGTTTGGTGGCCCTGGATGGCTGGCGTGCCTGCATGCTGTGTGCCACCCAAGCTCGTCGGCTCACCTGACCATGTGGTAACCCGTCTGCGTCAAGCGGCCCTTCCCACACCTGCGTAGTGCGTCATACAGTTTCGCTGACCTCGCGGTTGACTGTGATCTGATGCATGAGTTTGAGGCGAATGTATTGGAAGTTCAAATAATAAACAACGGCTCACCGGCTGGCGCGCTGCTTCGTCCTCAGCCATGATCTCGCTGCTAGCTCAGAGTCCCGCGATGTACGCAGCTTGAGAGTGCATGAAGGGTTGATGGATTAAATGGTACTATATAACTTGGTATACGTACAGTGAGATGCCTTGAGCACCCGCACGTGCTGCTAGTCGTTGCACCAGGAGCAAGTGAGCAAGTGCTCTGCTGCCGCTGCTCGGGATCCACATCAGCAATACCGACTCAGACTGCGCTCTTGCATCCTTACTGTACCCAAGAGCTGGCGCTGGTGTCAGCGCGTGATAGATGTTTTGGCAGCCAAACAAATGCATCTGGCTGCTGCTGCTCCAATCTTGTTACAATCATACAATCAGGCGGAACAAACTGGACAGTGGCACTCCCCTGCATGTTGAACTTTTGATTAGTTCCGGTTCAAAACAAATTGTACTTCTGCTTTGTCACCTCTGCAAAAATGTCATGCACACAAGCTTGGGGCCAAAACGGTGAACCTCATGAATCCAAATGTTTGCACTAGTGGCTGCCATCAAACACAAAGACAGCACGCTCCCAGCCTAACACCACAAACCCAAGCACACCCATCTGCCTAGTCCCTCTTCCTCAGGCCAGGCATGGGCTGATCCTCGTTGTCCTCCAGCCACTTGCGCATCGCCGCCGCAGTCTCGGGTGACAACCCCCGCGCGGTGGCGGCCGCCTCGCTGCCGCCGTCGAACTTGAAGTACTCCGGGAAGTTCCGCTTGTAGTAATCGTTCAGCCGCTGCTGCTTGCGCTCTTCGCGCTTCTCCTCGGTGCGGCGCAGCAGCTCTGAGCAGGCGCCAGGGCGAGTGCGAGGTGGGGCGCGTTGCTGGGGGAAAGCAGACTTCGCGGATGGATATATGCTGGACACAATCCGCTGGTGTCACTGCGATGGCTGGCCGTTGAACACAGCTAAATGGCATGTACGCAAAGAGAACCTGCGCACAACCAGCGCCTTCGCACGACCCCCTCATAAATCAAAACAACGCCTGCGCACCCTGAATGAAGGGCGAAGTGTCGTTATCCACCTCCTTGTTGGTTGGGCGCTCCAGCTGCGCCGCCGCCGGGCCCGCCGCTGCCACCGCGAGCGTGCTGAAGCCCAGAAGCAGCATCGCCCGCCGTCCCCCGCTGGTGCTGGCGTCCACGCTGGTGTTGCTGGGGCTGGATGCGACGCAACGCGCCGCCACCATGCTCCTCGAAACACGTGGTGCGCCCGCTGCGTGCAGGCCCGGAAGCTGACCAACACGTTTTGTGCTCAGTGTATGCATGACGTGACTCCCCAGCACAAATGGTTCGAAGAGCGAGGTGCGAGGAGTGCCGGAGGAGTGTGTGCAACCAGATCTGAACAGGCGGTGTGTGTGAGGTAATGATTGCAATTTACAATGCGCTAAGGATGCCACGGAGCTTTGTCGAGCTCTGCCACTGTCACTTTGCCTGCGTCTCCACGCCTTCGTGATGTAAACTTGAATTCAGGAAGCTCGGTTCGCTTGCAGTGTCCCTCGGATCGACATAACAAATGAATGCGTGGGCATTGCTGTAGGCCCCACATTATAGGCACTTGGCGCCATTTTGATCTGTATTGTTTGCAGCACGTACACAATCGAGAACGTGGCTGCGCTTGTTTATAGATCACAGCAGAGTGAGATACATGCCGTTGTGTTGCACCGCATCGTAGTATCACCAGGCAGTAGTAGCACCGCGGCGCCGCGCACAGCATGCAGTTCCTGCGCACCCCGAAGGAGCGGGAGCCGCCCAGCCCGGGCACGGGCCTGGGCGGGGGCAGCTACTATGAGCTAAGCATGTACAAGGAGAGCCCTGCGGGCGAGGTGGCGCTGGAGGAGTTCGAAAAGATCGCACTCGACCGCCTGCGAAGTGAGAACCAGTGGCGCAGCGGCGGGGCCGTGGTGGATCTGCAGGACGAGGCAAAGCATGCGGGCCAATTCAGGGCGCATGAGACTGATAGCTGTGCAGCGCCCGGCCGATGAAAATACGATGAAACGAGCACATTAAAACAAGGGGTCGCCGGCTTGTGCAGTGTGCCTCGTTAGCGGCTGCAGCGGCAGCGCGGGGGCCGCGCATGATGCCGCCGTTTGCGCTCGCTGCGGCTGCCCTCCCACCCACCAGTCTTGAAAGCCCTGGAGGAGTCCAAGCTGCGCAGCAAATCGGACGAAGCCATACAGGATGAGGTGAGTCCTGGTGAAAGAGCACTTCCCATCTCTGACGATTACATCTTGCGGCATTCGCAGCCAGGCGGTTGGCAGCAGGCAGCATCAACGCAGCGCTGACGGCACCAGTGACAGCCAGGCGGGCTTGCAAAAAGCGAACGCTGCCGAGGCTTACAATCGCTTGGCCGCAGCCCGGCCCGCGCACCCCTCGCGACGACCGGCCCTGCACACGCGCACGCGTAACCACCACGCACACGCACACCCCCACCTGCAGGTCAAGTCACTCCTCACGAAGCACAAGCTGCGCGGCAGCGGCGCGGCGCGCGCCGAGGCGGAGCGGCGGGACGTCATCAGCCACTTCATCCTGCGCCTGGCTTACTGCAGGTCTGCAGGCGCTGGCTTGGCACGGGCGGGGGCGCGCGTGCTGGTTGCCTGGGCGGGGCGGCCGCGCGCGGCAAGCGTGGAGGTCGCGCGCGTGAGGCCAGCGTGCGGGCCGCAGCGCCTGCGCCGGTCAGCTGCGGCACCCGCGCGCCATTGCAGGGCCGAGGGCATGGGATGACATTCTGCAGCCCTCGCTCACCCCCCAGCCCCCCGGCCCCCCAGCCCCACCCAACCCTGTCCCCTCCCCTCCTGCCCACCACGCCGCCGCGCCCCGGCCCCAGGAG
>NW_014010794.1:0-7981 GCF_000611645.1 Monoraphidium neglectum
TCCGCACCGCCTCCTCGGGCGTCGCCCACACGCGCGCCTCAGGCCGCTCCAGCACCTCCGCTGCCCTAACCCAGGCCAAGCCGCTGATGCCGGTCATAAGGATGTCAAACACCAGGTCGATGGCTGTCCCGGTGTCCCACCGCTGCCCGGCCACCGTAGCTGTGACGTACGCCGACGCTTGGGTATTGCGCACCCTGAGCGCCTGCACGCACGGGCGGCCGTGTGCACACGTGGCAGGACAGTGCTCACAGGTCGCCAAGGAGAGGGAGCCGGGGCCGCAGCGCGCGCGAGCAGGCAGATGCACACGCAACACACAGCTGGGCTTAGACGGCTAGAGGCGCCCCGGGCTGGAGCTGCGGCAAGCAAGGGCGGGGCGGGTCAAGCCGGGCAGCAGGCGGCCCCGCGTTGGCTGCATCTCAAGGACTGCGTGGGGGATGGATGACGCGGGGACGTGGGGGAGCATGGCTTGCGCAAGCAGCTTCCTGGCAGCTACATACGCACTTGAGAAGGTGGGGGTCTCCTCCAGCGGTACTCGTGCCGCAGCTGCACCGGGCCGTCGGGCGCCAGCCCAGCTCCCTGCAGCTGCAGCAGCAGCGCCGCCTCCGCCATCAGCATCGGCGCGGGCAGGCAGCTGCCCGGGGCGACGAGCGAAACCGAGTGCCCGACGGCGAGGCGCAGCGCGTCCGCGCCCAGCGGCGGCAGCGGCGCGGCGAGCGCGTCGGCCGCGCGGACTGCTTTTGAGGCTCGCCACGCGCGGATGTGCGGCGTCTCGGAGCCCCTTGGCGTATCCGGGGATGCACGCCTGGGCGTACGTCATCAAGAAGCGTTGTTCATCAGCGGTCACGGCGCGAGCGGCCGTGAGCAGCTGCTCGCCGGGCGAACACCATTCTGCGTATGTGTACGTGGCGCTCACGCGCGATTCGGGGTCGTCGCCAAATCCCGAGATGGAGGCTCGCATCACGTCGCGCGGCTGCGGCAAGGTGCCCGCGCGCGTGCGCGGCGGCTCCCGCGGCGGCGGCGGGCTGCGCGGCAACTCCGCCTGTTGCCCCGCTGGCTCGGGAGGGCCGGCGGCGTCGGGTTTGGGCCCCAGCAGCTGCTTCGACTGGTCCGCCTTCGCCGCCCGCCACGGCTTGCCAGCAGGCTCGTCCAGGCCGCTGCCGCGCTTGCGGCTGGCGCGCACAGGCGCGGCGGCGCTCCTCAACTGCTGCGGCTGGATGATATGGGCGGGGTGCCGCGCAGCGCAGGCTGCGCGACCGTGCGCGCTAGCCTGCATAGTAATTATGAATGTATTTCGATGTATTCGATGCAACAATTTCACCCTCAATTGTCTGCCTACGTAGCGTCCCGGCGGACGATCGGAGATCACTTGGCCGGCACCTATAACGTTCGCATAAACGAATAGAATGTTTGTGTTATCACTCTTACAATTGGTGTCAACCCCCAACCCGGGGTGCTGAACGTCCCACTAGGAGCCGCATCCTGCAGAGTCCCTCGGCCAGCACACACTCATACACTGGAGGCAAGCTGACAACGCACCCACCGAGCGAACCAAGAGGTCGCAAAGCATTTTATCGAGAGAAGTGTCCCCTAGTGCGTCCTGCTGATTATCAAGATGCGTCTGACAGCCCCCACAAACGGCGAGGGACCCTGAACGCTGGCAGCTGTGTTGGGCGTTGACCGCCCTGGCGCCGGTTTGACTGCTGGTTGGCCGCCGCACTCAGTGCAGTACCCCTGCAGTACCCCAAGCCGCAGCCGGTGCGCGCGCACCACTGACTAAATTGCGGGACGAGCTTGCTGGCACGCCCGCCTGCTTTCAAAAAGTCCAAAGAACGCGATGCAACGCGCGGCGCACCGCGGTGGGGCGAACAGTGGCGCGGCCCTCCAAGTTCTTTGCAGCCTTGGAAAGTTGTGAAGTTGTTTTATAAAACGTGCAGGTATCTGAACTAAGCAGCGTGATGAATGCAGCGCGGTGCTTCTGATTCCGAAGAGTCGCTTCCAGGCATCGGGCCGTTTTGTGGATGATTGGTGCATTGACATGGCTTGGCACAATCAGCGTAGCCCCCGTACTGTCGTGTATGCAGATGCCACCAAACCGATTCACCATGTGCAGTTGTTTGCAAAACGCCGGCAATCACGTCACGCTCGTCGGACGGACGCACGAGCGCGTCCCCTGAACAGATGTGCGCAGCTGCGCGCAGGAGGCGGCAACCGGGGACCCAGATGACAGGGTGAACGCGTTTACAGTACTACGCAATGCTTTACCTGCGGCTGCTGCTCAGAGATGCAGCTGGCTCAAGCAGCGCAACTTGGAGGAACATGCCATGTCCTGCACCTACCACGCAAACATGGCCAAAAGCTCCAGTGGGTGCTTGGACAGGCAGCCACCCAACACATCACGTGTGCCCTAGGGATTAACAGAGTCCCTCGGAGAGAACGAACTCGCACACCGGCGGCAACGGTCCCACCCAGCCAGCCAAGGAGGTGCAAAGCACTAGCGTGTGAATGTGACGAGTCCCCTGATTGTACTCTGAAAGTTATCAAGGCGTGTCTGACAGCCCCACAAACGGTTGTCGACCTGGAAGGCTGGCAGGTTATCAGGGGTTGACTGCCTGCGATCACACGCACGCCCTTGCGCCGGTATGACTGCTGATTAGCCGCCACATGTAGCGGCGGCTGCTCTGAGCACCTGTGGGTGGCTGGGGATGAGCTTTGGAATAGCCGCCACAAAATCAGGTGCCCAGCCCTTGACCAAAAAATGCTGTCTTGGGTGGCAGCAGGCTGCTGTTGGTCCAGATGTGTACCCATGAGATTGAACAATCGTACACCTTTGCATTGGTGGCTGCATGCGGCTGGGAGTGGATTGCCCGCTGTGCTTACATTCACATCAAAGTTGTCATTCAAATATCCAATCTCCGTTTTTTCTTATTGTTACAGCTTTTCGTCCCCCCATGCATATTTTCTCCATGCCTTGGACGAAGTACAGATGGGGTTACTTTCATCCAGCCAACAGATGCAGACAACTATTCAGCATGTAGTGAGAAGCCCTTGCTTACTACCCACACCAGTCCCGCAGGACTGGAGCGCTCCCAAGCACAAACCCGCCATCGTGGCACACACGAATTCAGGCACATGCAGTGGCCAAACACCACGCAAAATTTTGGCGCCATAGGGATCCGTGTTTTGATTCAGGCCACCTCCATAGGTGTGCGGTGCAATTCTGATGAGCCGAAGATGCTTCATAGCAAGGCCTAGCGCCCGTACCAATGCATTGCAACATTATATTCATCACATCGAACCGCGTTGTGCATGAAGAGGCCACCAGGCCGAGCGCATCTGGAGGGCGGCGGCGCTGAGGAATTATTGCCGCAGCGCGGCCAGGCGAAGCTGGCGCGCAGCGCGGCCCGCCGGCTGGGCGCCGGGGTATTCAATGCGTCAGTGCTGTGACGGGTCCGAGAGGAGCCAGGGAACTCCATACACAGGCGGCACCAGAGGGGTTTGGGGCACACAGCCCAGCGCTTCCGAGCGCTTGATTTCACAGAAATCGCCCAAGAAAGACTAGCGCAGGCTGCGGGCCCTG
Source organism: Monoraphidium neglectum (assembly GCF_000611645.1). NCBI lineage: Eukaryota > Viridiplantae > Chlorophyta > Chlorophyceae > Sphaeropleales > Selenastraceae > Monoraphidium > Monoraphidium neglectum. The sequence continues at coordinate 3,578 of NW_014010794.1, forward strand.
TCCATTCAAAAACCAGAGAACCAAACCCAGGCCTTGGCCAGCAAGGGCGCACCATTGAGCCGCCGTCCGCAGCCGGCACGCCAGCATCGTGAGGGGCAGCCACAGCCGCGTGTGATAGCCGGTCCAGTGTTTGAACATATTCCCAGGTGAAAGGGGATCAGCGAGACGGATGAACATCTGCAAAGCCAGCACGCAGCCCCGTGCGCCCACCGCTGCACACAAGGTGCAAGGGCGGTGCACGCTGCCTCCTCTGAACCCTGCCGTCGCGCCCACTACAGAAGCTGCGCGCGTTCAAAAGGGTGTGTATTCACAGCAGCCAGCGGCAGGCCAACCGACGGTGCAGGGGTGGGCCGCCAGCATGCGGTGGGCGGGCGCGCCGCGGCGCGCGTTGGGGCTTCCCTTCGCGCGCCGGGGGCGCCCCTCATGAATTAGGTTGGAGTGGCGCGGCCTAGGCCGATTATGTTCAGGGCCAAGTGTAAGTGGTCGCGACCTGGGAGCCGGTGGCGTTGTAGGTGTAGCCGGGCGCCGAGGCCGAGTCGATGGTGAGGGTTGCGGCACCGCTGGGCAGCGTCGAGTTGGGCGACAGGAAGATCTGTATTTTGGGTGAGCAGGGGTTGCGGCCTCGTCAGCGATGCTTTCATAGAGATGGTATTGTGGCAGGGTGGGTCTCGGAGGCAGCGGTTCACAGTCCCTGGGCACTGCGTGTTTGGTTGCGCGTCCCATGCCGCAGTACAGGTGAATCTGTCTGTGCAAAGGCAGCACTGCCAGCACCAGTCCCTATCACGCGCATATTGGTGTGGCATGCCTCGCCCCTCCCCGCCCCCATAGGAAACCGCACCTGGAACGTGCCGGTGGAGGAGGTGGTGTAGGTGACGTTCCGGGAGGTGGTCGTGGGGGTGGAACCGGGTGACGCCCAGGTGTTGCCCAGGGTGACGGTGGCGCCGGTGACCGGCGCGCCGGCCTGGTTCTTGGCGACGAAGGTGGCGCTTATGCTGTAGCTCGTCACCTGGGTCGTCGTGCCGAGCACCACGCGCGGGGTCGTGCCCTTGACGACGGTCGAGCTGGCCAGCGAGAAGGTGATCGACTTGGGGGCAGAGGGGTACTCCAGGGCAATGCCGTACTCGCCGAGGGACGCATAGTTGGAGTAGTCGGTGTCGCCGACGCCGGTCGCGGAGATGTAGTAAGTGCCCGCCGCCGGCAGGTTGAAGTTGAAGGTGCCGTTCAGGATCGCGCCGGCGCTGTTGAAGGTCGCGAGCGGCGCGCCGCCGGCGGCGGTGACGGCGTTGTGCACCTCGACGCGCAGGTCGACGTTGGCGCGGTGGTTGTTGAGCGCCACCGTCGGGGGGGTGACAGCGACGGTGACGCTGCCGGCGCCGGCGCCCGCAGAGAAGGACAGCCAGTCGGAGTCACCGGTGCGCTCAATGTTGCCGACGGCGGCGGACTTGCTGCGGGCGGGGTCGGCCGCGGGGGTGCCGATTAGGGGGGAAGCCTGCAGGAAGCTGTTGCCGTGGTCGTCGGCGCGGTAGGCGAGGAAGCCCAGGGCGTTGACCATCTGCTTGGTGGGGTCGGTGATGATGGCCAGGTCGTCCTGCTGGTTGTTGGCGTTGGGGTACTCGCCCTTGCTGAACTGGGAGATGTTCTTTTTGTAGGCATCCTACGGGGGGGATAGGGGGTGGATAGCACGTAAATGGGGATTAGCGCTGGTCAGGTTGGGGTCTATATGCTGCGTCGCGCCTGTAGCTGCCAAGCCTCATGAGATTAGGCACTGCTGAGCGGCATTTTTGCTACGGGGGCTACCGTGGGTGTGGGAGCGATGGGAGACCTCAACAGGGGCCGAGCCGTGTTTCAAACGCATTTTGATCCCCGGTTGATGCAAGCTCAACCCCCCGCGGCAGCCCAAGCCCCAAGCCGCTTGACACAGCACCCGTGCTGCATCATCAAGGCAGCAGACCAATCCAGGCAGCAAGCCGTGTGGGAGCAAAAGCACGTGCACTCACCCCCATGATGGGCGCCCAGACGCCAACACCCTTGGAGTACTCAATGCCAGGCTCGCCGTCGTGATCCAGGCCCAGGGTGTGCCCGACCTCATGGCTTGTCGCCTCCCACACGTGCTTGGGGTTGCCCTTCTTCAGCTGAGCGGGGAACACGAAGGCTGCACGCGCGCAAGGAGGGGGCGGAGGGGGGAGATGTGCGCGGCCCAGTGAGAGCAAGCGGGGCTGGCAGATACTCTGACTGCTGGGCAGGCGCGCGCGCAGGTGGCCAAGGAGCGCGGGCAGCCGAGGAGCGCGGCGCAGGGGCCTCTGCTGCCCCGGCTTAGCCTGCCGCTCTCTGCCCTGCGCCGTCTCTTAGCAACTCATGCAAACGGGTGCCGTCCCCGCTCACCGGGGGCCAGGAAGTCGCTGCCAAACCCGTTCACGTATGCGATGCCGCCGGCGCCGCCGCCGAACCAGTCGTTGGCGGAGCCGCCAATGACGGCGCGGATGCCGTTGTCGACAAGATTGAGGTCGGCACCGTTGGCGTCTGTCTCCTGGGTGGTCACATCCACCTGTGGGGGGGTGGGGGGGCGGTTGGGGAGAGGAGGCGGCTGCATCTTGGGTGGGGAAGAATGGAGGGGCAGCCCTTGGGTTTGTTTGCAACAACCGCGCTCGTTAAGAGGGCGTGCAGCACGCGTGTGACAACCGCCAGAGTCTTGCAGAGACAAATCAACGACGCATCGTTATACTGCAGCCCATTCATACGCGTGTAAGCGACTGACAAACCCGTACGCCCGCAATCTGGACAGCTCCAGACTCAACCCTCCCCTCCTCTCCCGACCCCGCGCTCACGTCAAAGGCAGCGAAGTCCTCGGCAACGCCGCGCCAGATGGAGATGATGTTGCTAAGCTCGGTGTTGCTGAAGGACCCGGGGACACCGTCGATGTCGTAGGGGGGAGTCACGATGGGATCGAGGCCGTAGTCGTCGTTCCAGCCGGTGCCGGTGGTGATGTGGCCGGTGAAGTCCAGCACGATGCGGCGCGGCGCGCCGGGGCGGCTGTGCAGCTTGAACGCGAGGGACAGGTCGGTGGGGTCGGCATTGGTGGGGGGGATGGGGCCGACGTCGCCGGGGGCGGCCTGGGGGCCGGGCTCGGCGCCCTCAGGGGCGGCCAGGCCCTTGCAGGCGTAGAAGAGGCGCTTGCTGACGAGACCGAAGCCAAGGTCGGCGCTCTTGGAGAGGAGAGACAGGAGCTGGGGCGCAGTGGTGCCGGTCTTCGCGGCCACCTTGTCAATCTCGGTGCCGATCGCGGCAATGGCGCTCCTGCAGGGGGAGGGAGTTGAGAGGGCGGCGATAAGCAACTAAGCAGCGAGGTGCTCGGGTGCACTTTTGAGCATGTGTGCTGGTCCTGGTCACCGACGGCTGGTGGCAGCTGGCAGATCCGTGCGCGTCGATCGCAGGCTGAGCACGACCCCGGTCTTTTTATTCGTAAAACCCCCAGCAGTACCCTCAGAAGGCCCAGCACGTGTCACTCACTCGCCAAAGGCCACTTTCGGGAGGCCGGCACCAGAGACGCAGCCAGCCGACACCATCAGCAGCATCATGGCCGCCATCAGAGAAGACACCATCTTGAAGTGTGCCTTGTCACACGCAGGCGGCGAACTTTGCGTTTTGCCGGCCAGTAACAACGACCGAGCGCTTATGGACTTTCAGCGACGTTGACAACGCCGCGAGACGAGCGATCGATATCTCCAAAAGCACGTACGTATCACAGTTGGCAGCTCGCGAGCATCGGTTGCCCGTTCAAAGCCCTGGGCCTGTGTCCCGCCACCTTCACCATCAGTCAATCGCGTTGCACACCAACGTTACGCCCGGCTCCCACGACATAATTTCTGCAATGAATGGATCCAGATGTTACCCTGCATATGCCTTGATGTTTCGGGTGTACTGCCTCACAATGACACAATCAGGAGTCAGCCTCCAGCAATCTGACCAGCTCGCTTTTCCCCGGGCGTGTTCGTGCCCGCTGTCCCCTGTAACAAGACATTGCATAGTCCATCAAATGTGGCTTGTCTTTTGAGCCACATGCTAGACTGTTTGCGCCTCCTGCATGTGGAGATAAGATTTTGTGAGTCATTGGTCCTATCCCGTGAGGCGTCATGATTCCTGCTGCGCGCCGTCATGCCCCCCGTAATTGCCCAAAATCCATTCCTCCCGCCACATCACCACACACCCCCAGCGCACCACACCCAGCCCTTTGGCCTTGCCCTGCTCAGCTCAACATGCACGCGTCACGCCTGCAGCTTGGCCAGTTCCACGGATCGCGCAGTGGGTCACTCCCGGGAGCAGGCTTCGCCATGTTGCGCAGCGTTGACGCACGGCACCTTCTGCTGATTCGGTGACGCAGTGCCTCCCCCCCCCCACCCCCCAACC
>NW_014010793.1:0-7975 GCF_000611645.1 Monoraphidium neglectum
ACCCCACGCTTCCCTAAAATTCTGAACCCCGCCCCCCCAGTCCAAGGGCCTGACGTTTGGTCTGCGCTCCAAGAAGAAGAAGGGCGCCTACAAAAAGAGGGAGGGGCGCGAGGAGAGCAACTACGCGCTGGCCAGGTGGGATGCGCGGCCCCCAAGCAGGCCTGGCTGGCTGGGCGAAGGGAGGGGGGGAGAGGGGGGGGTCTGCTAGGGTCCAGGGCAGATTGGATGGCGGCTTCTTCAACGGCCCTTGCAACGCTTGTAATAATTTGGTAGGCTAGGTTTCAAGCAGGGGCAAGAGGCAAAGCGATGACCCTCCGGGGTCATTGACCAACTTTGACCGGGGTCTGCTGCCATCGAATCCTGCGCAACGTTTTGCTGTTGCGCAGCATGTTGACCGACGTTTGACCGTGCGTTGACCCGCAGGTTTGACCCGCTGCTGCTGGACCTGATTGAGGACGCCGCCGGGGGCAAGCTGGCGCAGGATGCGTACCCCTTCCTCAGGTGTGTGTGTGTGGGGGGGGAAGGGGGGCGGGAGGGCATGAATGTGGGCGCGGTTGGCACCGCGGCCAGCCCCGGTTCCAACGCTGCCATCGGCGCGTCGCTTGGGCGGCTGCGCCGGCTACATCTTCCACTGTCTGCCGTGTGATCGGGGATTCGTGCGCGAGGGATGCAAGCAGGCGGCTGCTTCGCAAAAGCCCCATGCGCGACCCCTTCTGCTTGACGGAAGCGCCGACTTGGGTGGCGCATCCCTGCGTGCCTGGACCCTCCGAGCTTCTGGAACCAACCGCCTGCGGTCGATTGCGATCGCTGACGTCATGAATCGTCACACCCCCCCGCCCCCCAACCCCCACCGGCGCGACGACCCGCCAGGGCCCCCGGGGACGCGGACGACTTCGCCACCAGCGAGGCTGTGCGGGTGGCCAGCGCGCGCACCAACAGGTCCACCCTCAACTGGGCGCGCAAGGTGGGGCGGGCGGGGGGGTGCGGAGGGGGTTGTGGTGGCGCGGAGGATGGAATGTAGCAGACAACCGCGAGAGGGTGTGGAAGCTGTCATACGCATCAGCACGTGGCACTCATGCATTTTCACTTTTGTTTCTTTGACACACGCGCGCACACTCTGTCTCACTGTCTCTGTCGAAGCCATACACTGACGCACGTGCGCGTACAGACGCACACTCGCACTCTGTCCCTCAACCTTTTCCTTGTCGAGAGTGACATGCAATCACACACACACACACACACACGCAAACACACACAAAAATACATACATACTCGGATACACACGCACATCCACACAGGGCTCCGCCAGCTCAGCGGCCGGCCCTGAGGCCGCCAGCGGCCCCAGCGCCCTGCTCGGCTACGGCGGCGCCGGCGGCGCTGCGGTGGGCGGCGGGCGGCGGCTGGTAGTGTTCGTGATCGGCGGGGTCACGCGCAGCGAGATGCGGGCGGCGCACCAGGTGGGGCGGTGGGGCGGTTGGCATACCTGTTATGTGGCTGTGGAGGCGGGGGAGTTGGGGCCGGACAGGCTGGCCGGCAAAGAAAGGGAGGGCTGCGGCGATTCCACACAACCATACACATAATCACACATACACACACACACACACACACACACACACACATGCACACATGCACACACGCGTGCACATACACACAAATTTAATCCCACACGCACAGTCAAACACAGTCAAACACGCGACCCCCACTCTCCGCACCACCCCCTCCGTCCCCAGGCCTCCAAGGCCCTGGGCCGCGACGTGCTGCTGGCCTCCACAGCAGTGCTCAAGCCTTCGGCCTTCGCGGAGCAGCTGGCGCAGCTCGGCAGCGGCGGCGGCGACGAGTGAACGGCCGCGTGCAGTGCGCGCGAGGCGCGGCCCGGTGCCGCTCGTCTGCCACCATTTTCTAGGGGGTTGAATGATGGCGTGGCTGTCAGCTGAGGTCCAATTCTAGCGCCTGGCACAGTGCCTTGTCACAAGGGCTGCCGCGCGGGGGGGGTGCGGGCGCTCCGCTCGTGCTTCCCCCGCCCGGCGCCCGCCGCGGCCCGTTGTCGGCCCCGATGGCAGTTTTTGGCCCGTTTCGGCCCGCGCGCTCGCCTGCTGCGCTTCACGCTGCGTCTTGCTTCGGGACTGCTCCCTTCGCTCGCTCCCCCTGCACCCCTTCTTTCCCTTACCCTCTACTTTTCTGCGCCGCGGCGCATCCTCCATACCTCGCACTGCCTTGCTTGGGGCATGAGCCTCTGTGCCGCGCTGTCTGCACTTGCAGCTGCGCGTGCGCTGACGTTTGAGGTCGCTTCATCCCCGCTTGACCCTGCTCGCCGTGCATCCCTCGCGCGCCGCCCCGCGTGGGGCCGCGTCGGCTGTTGCTGCTCGCGCTTGCACAGGCGCATTGCTGTCGCCCTTGGTCATCCCCCCTGCTCTCCCTTTTTCGCAATTGCTTCGTGCGATGCTGTTTCTAGTGCCCTGTTGAACTTGATAGTGCGCCAGAGGCGCCCAGGCTGGCTGGCGCCCACCATCCCTCAGTCAACGTCCGGTCAACGCCGGTCAACCGCTGCAGGCGGCGGCCATTCTTCCTGCGTGCCCCGCCCGCCTCTGTAACGGCCACTCCCTCCCCCTGATCACGCAACGGCAAATTCTGCGGTCGAGAACGATGTTGTGCAGCAAGGAAGCGCACGCAGGTGTGATCCATCCCCCAGTGCCTTGTCATGCACCCCTCCCTTGCTGCCCTCGCCCATCACCCTCATGCACGTCGAGTAGCTGTCCCTCTCTCTCTCGCAATCCCTTACAGGCAGGCGGCGCCCCGCCCCTCGGCCCCCGCGCATGTCGCAGCGCGTGGCGGCACGCGGGGGCGGGGCGCACGCGCGGCGAGGCGCGGCTGGTGGGCGGCGGCGCGTCTCTCGGCTCACGGGCAGCAGCCTTGCACGGCTGCCCTTGGGCCCATTGTTTTGTGTGTTTCATCACGACAAGGTAATCCATGAAACGTCTTTGAAACCAAAGCCCCAGCAGGTGCAGACGTGCCGGTGCACAAAAGCTCCCTGCCAATGTAGGGCTGTGCCAAAGCCCCAACACGCCACAGGCCTCGAAAAACGATAAAGGATGCGTCAGTTCTTGAAGATCTCGACACGGCCCCACCCCCCCTGCACTGCTATGTACACAGAACAGCCCGCCTCAAAAAAGGAGGGCTGGCGGCCCCAGGGCTTGCGACGCGCTGGGGAAAGGCTTTGCGTGTGGACGCGCCCGATGGCGCTGGCTCAGGTCCGCCACGATGACGTCACGACGACGTCACGGCGTGCGGCCGCCTCAGCTCCTGGGCTTCCCCTTGGCCACGTGGTTGAGCAGCTTCTGCCACGACTTGTCCATCGAGGCGTTGCCGCTCACGTCTATGGACTGCAGGGTGCCGTTGGTCTGATGGGTTGTGGCGGGAAGGGGGGGGGTAAGCAGGATGGGGATGAGGTTTTGTCAAAGAACAGCTTGAGAGATTCGCCAGTGGTGCTGTTGCTTCTGGGGAAGGGGGCAAGGTGGAGTCTTTTGTGCAGGGCGCTGTGGCCATCATGGAACAGCTGTAAGTGGGGACAGGAACGAAGGGATGATTGACAAGATTGGGCTGCGCACGGCGTTGGCCCCCAGCAAGGCACAGCGGCCCTGGTTGCGACGCGCATCGCCCTGCCGCGCCGCACCTGCAGCGCGTTGCAGATGAGCTGCGCCCCCTGGTCCGTGATGTTGGTGTGGGTCAGCACCAGCCGCTCGACGCCCTTGTTCACCGCCAGCATCTGAGAAAATTGGAGAGGCATTGGGAAATTGCACAGCGGGCGCGATTGTTGGCTGGCGGATTCAGTTTGGTTGGGCACGTCACTGCCGTTGCAACTCAATCAATGCAGCCCAACTGAGGGTGAGCAGGAAGACGACAACTTTGACCGCAGTCAAGATCTCCACCCTCATGACACCGGGCGATCGAAACAGCTGCGAATTTCGGAACCGCATGCCTGCAGCTGCATCAAAGCAGGACAAACGCGATAAACTCATGTACCGAGCCTGAGGACGGTGGTAAATACCAAGGGCGTGCCCTGGCCAAAACAAGGGAAGGAGGGCGCACCTGCGCGATGCAGTTTGCGGCCTTGTCGTCCACCGCCAGGTGGCTGAGGTCCAGGTCTTTAAGGAAGCTGTTCGCGCGCAGCGCACGGCACATGGCGTCCACGCCCTGGTTGCCTGGGGTGTGGAGGGGGGGGGGTCCGGGGTCGGTTCCATCCGTTGTGCGTGTGTGTGGGGGAGTGGGGGAGTAGGTGGCCGTGACGTCACAAGTTTGTGTCATTGGGATGGTGCTTGTGATCTGGGGAGTTCCGCGGGCTTGAATGAGTGCTTGATTAGATTGAACCTGATGCCGACTCACAGGCCATACAAGTGACGTTGCTGCGCCGCTGACCGAGCCCGAAGTACTGCCGGCCAGCACCTGCTCCCAGGACCATCGGACCCTGCCGCATCGCCCGCCCCATTCATGCCGCGCCCCGCTCACCTATGAGTGTCCCCCTGAGGCTGAGCACCGTGAGGACAGAATTCTGTTTGAGCGCCGTCGCCAGCGCGATGGCGCCCTCGGGGCCGATCTGTGCGAAGGTGACGAAGTGGGGGCAGAGAATCGATGGATGGCGCGAAAAATCGATGAAGGGGGAGGGGTAGGCGTGTGATCAACATGCATGTGCCTGGTGAGCAGGGAGGCACAGTGCGTGATGCTGAGCAGGACGGCGGATCCTCAGCTTTTACGGGGCACCTCCTCTTGCTGCAACTTGGGTCGGCCCCGCAAGTGCGGATCCCCCACCGCAATTCCCGCTTGTATTTTGTTGAGCGCGGCAGCCCTGGACGCGGGCGTGCGGCCCGCAAAGCAGCCACTGTTTCAAGCCTCGGAGGTCACCCACGTGGCAGCCGGTGAGGTCGAGGCGGAACAGCCCTATGTTGCTCTTCAGAGCCTCCGCGATCGCGATCGCCCCCTCGTCGCGGCAGGGGCAGCCGGCCAGGTTGAGCGCGTAGACGCTGCTGTTGGAACCCAGGGTCTCGGCCACCGCGGCGCAGCCCTGGGCGCTGATGGAGTTGCCTGAGAGGTCCAGGAACTGTGGGAACAGGGTGGAGAGGGGGTTGGGGCTGTGTGGGTCGGGGTCGAGGGGGTTCAGCAGTGGGGCTGACGCGTGGGGAGTGCAGGGATGCAGGGCAAGGAGGAGTCCGTCAGCTGCCAGGTCGATGTTGCGCACACCGGCCATGCCGGGGGCACCCACCAGGCCCCGCCGTGCAGATGCAGCCACGCCCCTCATACCCCCGAGCGCCACCGGGCCACAGTTATCCGACACCCGCCAAGCAACAGCAACCTCTACCCGACAGGTAAACAAACAACAAAACCACCAGAAAATCATGGACACCAAAGCCCGCCACCAGTAGAAAAAAAATCAACAACCCACGTGACCTCCTAGCCTCGGAGACCTTACCTGTATCTGCATGTCCTCGTTGATGCGCAGCGCGTCCATCACCCCCGCCACAGCCGCGTCGTCCATGTTGTTCTTAGACAGGTCCAAGGTTACCAGGCCGCTGCTGTCCAGCAGGATGTCCGCCAGCATCTTGGACAGCTGCTGACCTGGCGCCAGGCCGTCCGCGATCAGGTGCTGCGGGAGGGGTCGGGTAGGCGAGCCAGCGACGGGATGGGATGGGTTTGAAGGGGCAGGCGTTTGAGGGGCTTGAGGCACGCCAGGGTGATTGGATTGTGCTTGTAGTGCCGCGGGAGGCGGGCGCACACGAAGGGCTTGACCGGGCCGCTTCAAAGCGACAAAGAGGTGATGGGGACTGTGTAGGGACTGTGCTTTCCCACAATGTATTCTCTCTGTCGACACCCGATCAAACACACAATGTGATTGTCACGCAAACACACACATGCACACACACGCGCGTGCGCGCGTGTACACGCCCTAACAAGCAAACACGCGCACCGTGATCATCGGCTTGGACAGCACCGCAGCCGCCGCCCTTGCCGCCCCCGGCAGCGCTCCCAGCCCGACGGCGCCCGGCTTGCGGCGCTCCAGGTGCAGGCGGCGCGTGTTGAAGTAGTGCATAGCCTTGCGCAGCAGTATGGCGCGGTGGGGGTCTGACAGGCCGTAGGCGCGCTCCTTGACCTGCTGCACATAGTGACCGTACAGGTCCTAGGGGGGGGTGGGGAGATTGGGGAGTGAGGGTGGGGTTGGGGTGGGGGTTGAGGGATGGGTCGTGGCCAGATAAGGTACGATGGGATGGGTTGCAGTGTGTTTGGTATAAGGTCGGGTGGACCGGGAGTTTTGTCCGAGGTTGCCTGGGTGGGTGGGTGAGAAGGAGGATGGTGGAAAGTCGCTGGGGCAGGGCAGCAACGGCTACATGCTCTAGGCCTACGTGCACGTTGTGGCCTCTGCGCTGCACCCACTCACCTCCCGCAAGCCCAGCCCCAGCCCCACAACAAAACGGCCCAACAAGCTCAGCGATCACTTCCCGCCAGGCCTTACCGCCACGCCCACGCGCCTGCCACAACCACCTCGCTCGACCCCCACTCCCCTTCCCCAGAAAACGCGACCCATCAAACTGAGATCTCGCGCGCCTTGAGCACCAGGCGCCCCTCTGTCTTCTCGAGCATCTCCTTGCAGCGGAACAGCCAGTCCCGCACCAGGCCGCCAGGCAGGCGCGCGGCGTGGGAGCGGACGTACAGGATGGGGAAGCCGTCCCCCTTCTCATGCAGCCAGGGGTCCACGAGGGAAAACCTGGGGAGAGGGGGGGGCATAGGAAGCAAGAAAATGGAGAAACAGAAGTGGAGTAACAAAGGTGGAGAACAAAAGTGGAAAAACAAAAGTGGAAAATTTGAAATTGGAAATCAACCCCCCCCCCTCCCATTCATTCCACAGTAGCAGTCACAGAAGATGTTTCAAATGCAGAGCTAAGATGTACTTGCTGACAACGTACAAGGGCCCCTGGCACATAGAAGGTGCGGCTTTTTGTAGCACTGGCCAGAGATCCAGGGGTCCAGGGCCCATGAGGGCTGGCCGTGCAGCTCGGGGCCCTCGTAGAGCCCCACGTGGCTGCCCGCGCCCACCACGCCGACTCGCGGGGACGGTCCCCGCCTCGAAGTGTGGTGCCGCCCTGCCCCAAACGCCTGTGCGGGGCCCCCACCTGAGGATCTTCTCGATGCTGTTGATCACGCTGAAGCAGACCGCGGCCCAGAGCTGGTCCCGGTAGTCCGTCAGGAGATTGAGGTCCCGCACGTCCTGGAATTGCTGCAGTAAAGAAAGAGGGGGTTTGGATAATTATGAGGGTTTTGGGATAACATTGAAGGGTTTGGGATGAACACCGACAGGATAAGTTTACAGCGGGTATCAAATGGAGAGAGGTTTGGAGGGATTCCAGGGTCAGGGGCATGGACAGGAGGGGCGCATGGGTGCGAGAAGCTGGAGGGGAGGGGTTGTGCCCGATGGAGCAGCGGTGAAGCCCCGTGCTTCCGGGTTCTGGCGATTGAAGAGCAGATCAACTGGTGTGTCGCCACCACGCAAATCACAGCGTTGCATACTGGCTTAATTCTCCACCAGCTTGGCACCAGACGGCGCATCAGACGCAAAGGCAGGCAGGGTAGCCAGGGGGCGCCGTAGGGCGGGCAGGCAGGATAGCTAGGGGTGCTGCGGTGCGAATCGAGCGCCCTCTCTTGACGCGGCGTCGCTGTCCCGAGCTGCGGCGGCTCACCTGCACGAGCTCGCCGTTGTCGAACACGCCGTACTCAACGCCTATGAGGATGCAGCAGGGCACGGTGAAAAGCAGCGTGGTGAGGGCCACCCGGGCCTCCTCGTAGCCCTTGAACATCAGCTGGGTCATGCTCTCCATCATCCTTGAAAAGAGGGGTTTTCGGTTTGAGGTTTGAGACGGGGATCGGTGTGTGTGCGTGTGGAGGGGGGAGGCGGGCAAACGTGCGCGCACGCGTGCATATATATATATATATA
>NW_014010792.1:0-7974 GCF_000611645.1 Monoraphidium neglectum
GGCTGGGGCCCTTCGGGCGCGGGTGGCGGGCGAGGGGGCATTGATGCAGGCGAGTCACGACCCCGGGCTGCGGTGCGGTTGCGCGTGGTTGTGCGTGGGTGGGGGATCCAGGCGAGGTGGCGCCAGGGGCATGCGACTTAGAGTTGGCAGGGCGCAGTCGCCGCCAAGAGCTTGGGGGCATTGGTACCCAGCTGCCCCAGCTCTGGCAGGGTGGCCCAGCATCCTGGGACCTCGTCCCCTTGTACCCCACGCGGCTACGACCACGGCCCGATGGCCGCGCAAGGCGCGCCCCCTACACGGGCAAAGAAATCACACCAGAGCCGCAGTGTCCCCAATCTGGCGTGCGGCCAGCAACCGGAGCAAGCAGCCGCCTGCTGGGGCGGTCCTGCACACGACTTCGCGCCCAGCCCGCGCGGCTCAGCAGCGCCAGCGCCGCAGGTCTCACCCGGCACGAGGCCGCCGAGCTGCTGCGCCACCTCAGCAGGCGCGGCGCCCCCCAGCGCGCGCAGCACGCCGAACGCCGCCGCGCGCGTCTTGACGTCCCTGCCGCCGAGCTGCTGGGCCGCGGCCTTGAGCGCGGAGGGGACGTCTGCGGCCGGCCAGGGTTAGGGAGGACGGTAGGGTTTGGTGCCAACATGCCAGGTCTTGCGAGCGGCGACGGGCATGTGAGGCCAGGTGGACCGGTGAGGCCCCACTTACAGGTGCCCTCATTGCCTGTAGAGGACACCAAAGGTAAGAGGGGGCGTGTAATGTTGAGGTGAGGGCTGGCTCACCCTTGTAGAGGAGCGCCAAGGGGCTGGTGGGGTCGTCCGGCCGGGCGTAGTGGCGGGATGCGGCAGCAGCCACCTGGGGAGGGGTCGAGGGGACACAGCATCCGTGTGTGCGTGGGCGAAAGCAGGGCGGGAACCAGAAGTGTTTGCTTTGATGTGTTTGATTCACACTTCACGTCCATGCATCCAGGCTCACACATGCATCACACAAATGGCTGCGCACCACACAACACTCCCCTCGCAGCTCCAAGCACACCGCAAGCGCACGGCCGCCGACCTACGGGACGCTCCTGGCTGCAGCAACGACAATCCTGCTGTATGTGAACACCCGTGCGGCTGCAAACGCAAGTGCGCCGACACAGGCACAACTTCGTCACACGTCGCTGTCGCCCCTTCGGGCCCCTCACCTGCCGCACGAGTTCGCAGTATGCGGCCATAACAGTGGCCTTGACGCTCTCCTCGCGCTCCCTGAACCGCGACACCAGGTCGCCAGCAACCCTTCACAGGGGGCGTGACAGAGGGGTTGAGAGGTGTGTGACGATGGCGACAACGCGGTGACGAGGCTGTGTTTGATGCAGAACAAGGCGCAGAGAAGGGACTGCAACGGCAGACAGCGCGCACGTGTCGCAGGCTCAGGCGCACGCGCGAACCGGAGCCGGGTGGCTGCCAGCTGTGGCGATACTCCCCCCACCCAGGCCCACGCACGCCCGTGCGCCAGCCGGGATCGCACGACAGGCGGGGATCTCTGCATTCACCATGCATCCGTCCCTCCGCCCCCTCACCTGCCGTAGATCTCTGGGAGGGCGTCAGGGTAGGCCGCCACCACTGCAGAAACCAGCTTGGCCGCCGCCCTGTTGGAAACAAGGGGTTGGGGGGTTGGGTAGGGGATCGACTTTGGAGGGCGGCATGGGGGCGCGGATAGCCGGAACAAAGGCAAGTGAATGGACAAGGGCGATTGGGCAAAGTCACTCCGCGCAGTGCGCTTGGGGTGTGCGTTGCAAGCAATAGATGCGGCACGCGGCGCTGCCTGAAGAAGCGCCTGCAAAGTCGCTATTGTAGCCGCGCCCCACCCAAGCGCGCAGCACCCCCCAAAACCCCACATATGAGTGCAGCTCCGTTTTGCCACGTCACCCATCACCCCATGACTCACCTCCTGACCTTCCAGCTGACGTCCTCGTCGTCAGAGTACTCCTCTGAGCCCCCATCATCGTCGTCATCGCTGCCGCCTGGCGGGACGGAAGGGCAAGGCGGTGTCTTGACATTATGAGTGCAGGGCAGGGGCGGAGGGAGACATGACCAAGCGGAGGGCGGTGTTGAGCTGCTTGAGGCTTTTCCTGCGTCCATCCAACAGTAAAGGGGTTTATCACTGTCTACGTTGCACACATAACACAGCACTGGTTCGCGGCAACTCCCCTCCATCACTGCCGCGACTGCTCTGCGAGCAGCATGCAAGCTGTGCCAACAGCATGAAAGCTGTACCAGCAGCATGCAAGCTTTCCGTGCTCCGGCGCCAAATGCCCCCTCACCCCCGCCGCCCTCGCCGTCGTCCTGCATGTCGTCCGCGAAATTCGGGTCGTGCCTCAGCGCCTCCAGCGCCACAGCCAGGACAGAGTCCAGCTGGGCGCGCGCGTCGGCGGGGGAGCGCTGCACGAACGACTCGAGGGCCTGCGGGTCGCGCGTGTGCGGGGATGCACGGGGGCAGGGGTGGAGGGTGGTGGAGGACGCCTTCACGCAGGCACATGTGCGCTTGAGTAGTAGCCCCGACCCGCCCTGCCCTTGCCGCCATTTGATGCAGGAGGCCGCGTGCTGCAACAAACGCGAGGCCCACGCTCTCCGCATTAGGCCCGCAGCGGCCCACGACGCCGGATCTCAGATCTCATCAACCAGATCACGGCAGATCACCTGCAGGCAGTGCTCCCGCAGCTCGTCGTCCGCCTCCCCCTCCCCGGCCCCCTCATAGGCCGCCACGACTAGCGGCAGCGCGCGGCCCAGGTATGCGCCGAGGCGGTGGCCGGTGGCGCGGGACACGCCGCCAATGGCCTGCAGTCACACATGTGGTGGAGTTGCGGTTGCAAGCCTTGCTGCCAGATGCCAGTGCAGTGACTACTTCTGCTGGGGTGGTTCACAGCAGTCACACTGGCTGGTTGGTGGGCCCATGTTGCGTGTGATGGAGGCAATCCAGCCACGTCCAGGGCCAGAGAGGCCGTTGGGTCCTTGGCAGTGGGCAGGATCGTGAACAGCTCAGCCTGCACTTCTTGACCTGGGCCGAGCCCTGCCGCGCACGCCCCGAAGTTCGACAGGAGAACGCCCGAAGGACGGCGGAGCAGAATCCAAGTGGCGCAGGATGCCTGACCAGGGGCACTCGCAGCCTTCGCCGCTCACTGGTCCCCTTGCGCCCTGACCCCAACCGCCCACGCAGGGTGGATCCTGCCCCCTGGAAAACGCCCACCATGCACGCACCCCTGCACCTGCCGCAAGGCAACCAATCATGGCCGCAACCGCCGACGCAGGGTGGACGCCGGGCCCTCGAAAACGCCCACCATGCACGCGCCCCTGCACCTGCCGCGAGCCAACCAATCATGACCGGCATGGTCAGCCAAGCACAGCCCACGTCAAGCCCCACCTGCACGTATATCCGCGCCTCTGCAGCCTTGCCCTTCTTGGCCGTGCCGTCGAGCTTTGCGAGCAGGGCCTCGGCCGCGTCCCGCAGCAGGGCGTCATTCAAATGGCTTGACAGGCCGGCTGGTGCGTAGGAG
Source organism: Monoraphidium neglectum (assembly GCF_000611645.1). Classification (NCBI taxonomy): domain Eukaryota; kingdom Viridiplantae; phylum Chlorophyta; class Chlorophyceae; order Sphaeropleales; family Selenastraceae; genus Monoraphidium; species Monoraphidium neglectum. Next base: position 3,527 of record NW_014010792.1, read on the forward strand.
GCGCGGCGTGTGAGAGGGGCAAGACGAGGCGCGCCATGAGTTTTGTCCATTGGGTTTTGGGCAAAGGGCTCCACAGGGGGAGTGTGGCAAGCAGGCGGCAATCACGGGCGAGGGCGGTTTTTCGTGCTGGCGAGCAGGCCGCCCGGCCGCCCAAGCCTGCCTTTACTCACCCAGGCACTGCAGGGCCCTCTTCCTGATGGCGGGGCGCGGGTCCTCCATCAGCTCCAGGATGACCTGCGATGACGTCATCGCGGGTCGTTTCGTGCTGCATGCTTCAGGACGCAGGTGGGGCGATAATGCAACTCGACCACGGCCAGAAATAGGGTATGCATCCCCTGGGAAGGGACCCCGGGCATGCTGGGCACCAGGTCATCTGAGACCCCAAGACGCGTCAGCTGCGCGGCCTGCCGCCCCAGCGTCAACACGCCTGCAGCAGCTGCGCGTGCATGGGCTGCACGTGAGGCCCGAAGGTGGTGGCGGCCTCCACCAGGATGTCCAGGCTGTCAGACGCCACCGCCGTGTTGTCCTGACAGGTCGGTGAGTGGGGCGGCAGCCGGTGTTCAAAGCCCCGTCACAGCTTGCACTGACCCTCTCAGCATCGGACTCGCGGGCAGTGCACGGCCCCTGAGAAATCCGAATCACGCCACCAGGCAATGATCTGACGAGCAAGATCGCCGCAGACCGCATCAGCTAGACCTCTGCACACGCGTCACTCGTGAGGCAAGCTGGGCCCCGCGTGGAGCGCGGCCCTGTGGCGCGCCGCACCTTGTTGGCGGCGACACCCTTGAGCATCCCGTCGCAGATTGCCGCGGCCGCGGGCGCCGCCAGCTTGCTGCCCGGCGGCACCTGTGGTAGTCATCGTTGCAGGGACAACGGAGGATACGTCAGGCCTTGTTGCGCCGGGGCCGCTTGAGCTCTGCACCAACCAATGGCCCTATTTCAAGCGCATGAGGTGGCAGCTTTCAGGGAACAACCCATGAAATGCCACCATGCATCAACCCGCGGAGCAGACCAGTCCATCCAGGCGCAAAATAACTCTTGACCGCGCGCGACACGCCGCCTGTCGCTCACCTCGGAGATCACTGTTTTCAGAGCGATCGATGCAATGTCCCGAGTGGACTCCTTCTTGGACGATACAACCTAGCGGTTTCGCGGCGTGTTCCATCAGAACCCCAAGCGGCGTGCGCAGATTCATGTCCGTCGGTCCAAGGATCCAAGGAGTGGGCTGGGAAGTGCAGCAGACACGGGCTGTGCCTTGGCTTCCGCACCTCATGCAAGGTCACACATGCATGGGCGACGTAATGCCTGCATGGCTCCGATGAGGCAACAGGCCCGCATGACACCTCACCCCATTCATAATTGGTCCTATCAACAACATGCATTCGCAGCCATGAACCACGCCATGCACGTGTGTGCGTGCGCACGCAGAATTGCCCACGCAGCACTCCGCACCTTGCTGGTGAGATCGTTGACGGCGGCGATAGCGTTCTGCTCCCCCACCTTGCGCACCAACAGGCCCAGGCTGCGCAGAAGAGGGGGCAGACACCAGAGGGGTGGTCAAAGGGAGCAGGAGGCCCGCGGCAGCGGGTGTGTGCACGATCTTCACCGCCACCTCCACCCCCATCACCACAGGTTGCCCAAAGAGTCTCTTCAATCCACACGTGCACCCCTTGCAATCGCCGATGGCAGCTGACTGCAACACCACAGCGACCGCCTGCGCGGCCGCGGCAGTCCCAGCAGCGCGGCAGCTGGGATTACGCGGGCTGGTGCATCAGCCTGCGCAATGATGTGGGAGCGGCTCCTGCCCAGCCCGACTGCCGGCCGTGGCGCCACGCACCACTTGACAGCCAGCCCGGAGATGTCGCCAGACACGTCCTCCAGTTGAACTGCCACAGCAGCACACAGCCGGCGCTCCAGGTCAGGGTCGACCTGTTCCGACAGCGGCCACGCGTGAGGCGGCGGGCAAGATGGGCAAGATGCGGAGACTCAAAGCGGGCGCATGGCCGCGAGCGCCGCAGCAGGGGCGACGGGCGCGCCACGTTCCTGTGGCGGAGCGCGGCAACGGACACCGCGCAGCCGTGCGGACGCCCATCCATCCTCGGCCGTCCGCTGCTGCGCCGGCGTCGTCCCCAACTCCTCTCCAGATTCTCCGCCATCCCCCGCCCACCCTGAATGAATCTTTGCCCAGCTCTGACAGCAGGTCAGATGTCGCCATGTAACGGAAGTCCTTGTCCTTGGAGGCGATCTGAGGGGCATTTGGCGGCGCAACGAATGCTCACATCCAGGTTCTGGCTGTACAGCTGGCACCATGCAGCCCTTGAGGCAGCACATGTGCACAGTGCTTGCGCACAGCGGGCCTGTGTCAGGTCACAGGACCTGTCACACTGCGCTGCTGCACACACAAAGGGGCACACACTCAGCGGGTGCGTGCCGCTGGGCGTGTCACTGCTAGCCGAATCCGCTACGATCCACTCCAACAGCAACGCTGCGCGCATATGTCTGGCGGCAAGTTACATGGCGAGCGAGGCGCAGCTTTGTGTGCGATGGCTACAAGAGCCCACCTTCTCCAGGATCAGATTCACGGCAGCGCCCGACATCTTGTCGGCTCTCACTGCGGGGCACCAGGGGCCTCCTGCTGTGCAGCCTCCGGCTCGCTGCAGGTTCCGATTTTCAGGCGTGATCTGGGTAGATCCCCACTCAAGCTGAGATTTGTATGCGTTGAAGCATGCAAATTTACGACTTAGGTACAAGCAATCTGCCGCGCAGTCGAGTGCAGCTCACGGGAACATTGAATGCAGCACGACGGTGTCACTCTGCAGCAAAACTCCCTCACCTGATCTGCTGCGGTTGTCTCCTGATATGTAGATTCTCCACAAGACGTTGTGCTCACAGGCTGCTCCAAGAATGGTGAAGCCGCTAGCTGGTCAGCAGTGGTCAAGCTCAAACCTAGTTTTGTGCATGCCCACAAAGCATGGCATGAGCATCACATGTAGGTAGATAACACAATCAATGCCCACACGTCATGAAGCCGTCCATTTGACCGCCTCCTTTCATAGACACTACAAGCAGAGCAAGTTTTGCATTGCATTGCTTTTGTCACAGCTAATCAGCCATGGTTGCAATGCGCATGCATTGGGTTGCGTGGCCACAGCCCGCGCCTGGCGCCAGTTGCGCACCGGTGCCCATTGTGCACGACAGCGGCAGAGCATGTGGCCTCACCGAGTGCAAGGATCCAGCAGACACACTGGCATCAGTCAGAGCTGTGGCCGCGCGCGAGAACCCCAAGAAAACGCCATCATCCAAACCACTGGCACCGCAACCCTCACCAATATCCACGCCGTTTGGGGCAGAGGGGGGGGGCAGCATCGTGCACAAAAGCTGGGACCCGCCCGTGCACACCATGCGAGCGATCAGAGCAAGGCACGGGGGCTCCAACACGCACAAAAACGCACATCCAGGGCGACCGTCAGGCAGGGGCACGCACCAACCAGCCATGCAAAAATTTCTGGCCTAACAAGAAAATCAGTTTCATGCAAGGGCCCCGTTGCCCTGTTTCTATAGGCAAGGTCTGGAAATACAAGCACCCCAGCGCCCCAACATTAACTGGACCGTTTGGCAACCCGCCTTCGGCTGGCCGTGGGACCGCGAGCAAGGGTGCGGCTGCGGGGAAACCCGGGAAAACCGCTTTGGCCCGAAGGCCGACGCCTGGCCAGCCCTGTCCCCCCGCCTCGAAAGCGCCGCCGCTGGTGGACGCGCCGTTCCTGCCGCGCGTACTCCTCCCACGCGCTGCTGCGCTGCAGCGGGCCCCAGCGCCGCCAGCGTCGCCGTCGGCGCCGCTGGCGGCGTCGGCGAAAGTACGTAAGCGCACCGCCGCCTGCGGCTCCCGGGCCGCCCGCGCGGCACGCAGGGTCGGGCGACAGCAGGTCAAGGAGCTCCAGATGCACCGGAATGTTGTCCCCGATCTACCTGCCGGGCACAATCGCTGTCTGGGTGAGGCCGATGACGGGGTCAAGCGCGGCGCCAATGCGCCGCGCAATCGCTTTGGCAGCACTCCCACCTGCTTGCCAGGTGTTGTGGTTGTGAATTGTTCTGCTTGCTGCTGACAAGCTGGTAAGCATGAGCAACGATCGACTTGGAGAGGGTAGTCCGCATTGCCAGTGACAGCTTAGGCTGCATTTACCAGATTCACAAAATGATACACAGGCCGCAGGATCTGGACGGTCATCGACACCTCACACTCCTCACAGCAATCAGAGATGCCATCGCGAAACGGCCCCCGGAGGCGCCGCCGGTCGTACTCCTCAAAGTGCCCGCCCACGTGGGAATCACAGGCAACGAAAGAGCCGACGCCATCGCGACAGGAGTGGCAAAAGAGATCAGAACAGAGAACCTGGCATCGGCACTGGGAGAGCCAGGACTCACTGTCCCTCCCAGCAATGACCGCCACA
>NW_014010791.1:0-7972 GCF_000611645.1 Monoraphidium neglectum
CGCGGCGGCGGCGGGTCCTGGACTCCGCCAGGGGCGGCGGTGACGTCAGCGGGCGTCATCGCGGCGCCGTCGGGCTGCTTCTGTAGGTGGAGTGCCAGCTTGGCGGCGCTCTTCGAGGCGTCGTCCACCTGGCAGTCGGCGGAGGAACAGTTGGCGTCGGTTGATAGAGGAGGTCTCAGCGCTTGCAGGCAGGGCCCTTTCTCGCTCCCCAAAAAGAAGAGAAAGGGACGCCGGCCGGAGGGCATGCGATACATGCCGGGGGGGATTGTTTGAGAAGATGTGGAGAGGGGGCGAGGTAATCAGTGCCGTCCCGCCCGCCGCGACGCAGCCCCGGCTCAGGGCGGGCAACGGAGCAGGGTGGCGGAGCACGCAGCGGGCGAGAGCGTCCAGCGGGGTCGCAAAGGCACGCGGGGTCGTGTTCAAGGGGGGATGTTCGACCTCGCGCACCGATGACCCCCAAGATGGGGCAACGAACATGTGAGGCCCGCATTGCATACTGGACCACAAGATCTGCCGTGACCCGGTCGCTTCAAAGACTCCCTCAATCTGTTTGGTCCCTACTTTTGCCATCACATGAACACAGTCCGCCTCAAACCAAACCATGCAAAGCCTGGACTCAAGGGTGCCAAGGCGTGGCTCCAGGCGTGCTCCAGCCCCGTCTCTGTCACCGATGCTGCCCTGTTGCCCCCACAACCCTCCCACGGTGGCGCCAACTCAGCCCAAGGAGTTAGCGCATTCGGTGTCCCAAAAGGCCTCAACGCACTTGATATGTTAGCACGATCCCTCTATCCACGCGAAGCGCCGCCCACCTGGTCGATCTTGTGACCAAAAAGTGATGTCACCGACGATGGCGGTGTAACCGACATGGGGGGGCTGGAGGTGGCGGTGCCCACCGGGACCCTGAAGGCGGCCAGCATATGCGTGTAGAGGCGGGGCAGGAGCGGCCGCCAGTCCACCACGCCTGCGGTTGGGCGGTCGCGGGGGCGCGCGCGTGGGTTTTGTTGTGCAAAAGGGAGTCGCACAAGCCTGTTTGATCGCGACGAGGCGACGCCAACTCTTCAAATGTCCTATCACTCAAACAGCTTCATGCTTGCCTTATGCCGCTCAACCAAGCGCTCAGCTGCAATGCAACACTACGGCGCAGCCCCCTGCCCGCCTGACCAAAACCAAACCCATACCGACTCGCTCAGATCAGGCCGAACCGCGCCATGTCAGATCAGATCAGATCGATCAGGTCGTGCCAGATCAGATCTGCGGTCTTGCGAACCGTGCGGAAGTCGCCGGCGACGCACCCTTCCAGTCATCCTTGGCGGTGCGCGCCAGCAGGTACATCCAATGGGAAGACCAGAAGTCGCAGAAGGCCAGGCGCTCCCACACGTCCAGCCACTCGGACACCCAGCCCTCCACCTGACGCGAGGAGAGCAGTGGCGTCACGAGTCGGGGGCCGGCGGAGCGAAGGGGCCCGCAACGCCCACAGAGGGCCCGCCGCATCGCAGATTCGCCAAAAATTCCAGACCAGGGCTGGGCGCCCACGGCGCCCTGCACCGCTGCTGGGCCTGTGCCTGCAAGCCGCGCCTCTGATTCTGTTTCCGGTGAGGGTCCCATATCAGGCTGAGTATGGTTGATACCCCACCAGGCCACGTCCACGACCGAGACGCCCTGGCATCACCACCACAATCCGACCTAAAGATGACTCACCACCCCAGGCTCGCATTCAGGGACCCGTTTGGTCGGGAAAAACATGACCAGCCACCCCAACGACATAAACGCCGCCGTGCCCGCCGGGTCACCCCCCACCAGCGCCGGCCGCGCCGCCGCCCAGACCTCGGCTGCTGCCGAGGCGGGGAAGTGGCGGCGCGCGCGCGGCACGAGCGAGAAGAGCGCGGAGTGGCGCGCCTGCGCCAGCATGCCCCCTGAGGAGCGGTGCACAGGGGTGTGTCGCGCAAGGGGATCCGCAGTGGGACAACAGCGTGTACTCTAGTAACCGCTTGCACAGTGAGCAACTCTCCATCGTCTTGCACGTTTAGCAGCATGCTTGTTTAGAAGCATGCCGATCCATCCACCTGCAACCCCTCCAGCATGCGACCCCACAACCCCGCTGTGCACGCCCTGCGCGCTGCGCACGGCCCCCCCCCTCACCCCGAAGCTCCGGCAGCCCCTCTCCGGCGCAGTGGCGGCGCAGGGCCTCGTACAGCGGCCGCCAGGGCAGCGTGAGCCGCGCAGCCAGGGCCTTGTCGCGGCGGTACTGGCGCAGGCAGTGCGTCAGGACCTCGCAGGTCCTCACCTGTGGCAATGTGTGTTTGTGTGTGTGTGTGTGTGTGTGTGTGCGAGGGAGAGAGAGAGAGAGAGAGAGAGAGAGAGAGAGAGCGTACGATGCCCGTTTGTGTGGTGTTGAAGAAGCCGCAGCTGCTCGAAGCAGCCGGACTGCACCCGCCCCCCCGATTGGTGGCCTCACGCCGCGGCCTGCCGCCACTGGAAATCCTTCGTGTTCGCCTCGACCAATACAAACACGATACCAAAACTGCTCTTTTTTGCCGCACCCCCCTTTCCCACACCAACACACACACGCGCGGCATATACATACACACACACGCGTGCACGCACGACCGCGCGCACCCGCCAACAGTACGGCACTCTGTCACACCCTCACCTGCACCTCCACGTCTTCCCCAGACTGCAGGGTAATCTCCCAAAGATCAGTCATGACATCCGCAACCTGACCCCGGTCAAACTCAGTCTTCGTCGACACCAAACTGCACTCGGCTCGCAGGTCGTTGGGTGGCAGGCAAAGGGGGACAGCAGAGTGAATATTAGGAACGATATTTGCGGCAACCCTCTACTCGCAAGAACGGGGCGAAGGCACCCGCAGGGCAGTAGCCGGCTGTGCATGCGATCACATCGCGCAGGCAACACGGAGGCGCGGATGAGGTTATGCCACGCCCCCTCTGCAAGCCAGCGAGGACTGATGACGTAATTCACGTGCTGCATGCCGGTGCCGCAGGCAGCCGCGGCCCCATCTGGAGGTGTTCAGCGGCCTGTCCCGATGCGTGCCAACCACTCACGCCTTGACAGGCTCGAGCCACGGCAGGACGAGCGCCCAGCTGCCTGGGGCCGCGCCTGGCTGAGTGCACTGCTGCAGCGCATGGCGCAGGCCGCGCGCGGCCGCAGCGAAGCGCTTTGGCTCCTCGACGCGCGCCTCCTCCGCAAACGGCAGCCATTCTGTATATATCGTCATTGTGGCCACTAAGAGGCCTGCGCCCCAGGCTGTATATTGGATCGCCGGGATGAGAGGAGGCTACACTAAGGACGGGTTGTTGCGGAAGTGATCTGCGGTACAAAGCTGAATCAAGCCGATTCGGATAATTGTGCTAATGTGTACACGGACTGGAGGCTCAAGGATCAGCTGACACAAAATCTCACCCGGTGACTCTCGATCAATGCCATACGTGGCACTGAGGTGATATCGATGCGGTAGTTCGCAATTGATCACATAAGTACACTTCAATGCGAGCGACTGTTTACCGTACCCCAGATCGGCCAGTGCCTCCCCGTCAGCACGAGCTGCGCGACAACGAACTATAATGCTAGCAGCAACGTGGACACGGGCGATTCCTGGGCTATGGAATGCTCGAGTGGCACTATATAGCACGCATATAGCTCAGGTCCAGCGAGAGAATCGGACCTGCGCACCACGCATCCCATGCATGTGCTGGCGCTTTGGGGTCGGCGCCCCCTCGTGGCACACCCGCAGACTGCATGCGTGCCGCCGATAGAGGTGTAATGGAATCCCCACAATTTCAAGCCTCGCCCCAACACCCGCAGGCCAGCAGCCTGGTGATCGTCGAGCACCGCCACGGCGCGCTGGGCGGCGCGACCCTCAACACCATCACGGCCGCGGCGCAGCTCGGCGGCCCCGTCTCCGCGCTCGTCGGCGGCGAGGGCGTCGGCGGCGTCGCCGAGAGCGTCGCGCGCGTGGAGGGCGTCGAGAAGGTGCGGCGTCCCAGCGCAGCAGCCCAGCGGCGTTGGGCTTTGACACCTGCCCTCCGCTCCTGGCAGCAGCTTGGCCTGTTTTGTCGGGCACGCCCCGACGCCCTGACTCCTCCCTCAAGACCCCACAAAACACTGGCCAGTTACGTCCTTCAACAACCCGTCCAACCCACCACACCTGAATACCAAATCCCGCCCTGAAAACAGGTCCTCGTCGCCGACTCTCCTGCCCTCGCCCACCAACTCGCGGAGCCCTACTCAGAACTCCTTGCCGCCCTCCTCCGCGGCGCGGCCCCCGCCTTCACCCACGTCCTCGCGCCGGCCGGCACCTTTGGCAAAAACCTGCTGCCGCGGGCCGCCGCGCTGCTGGGCGTGCAGCCGGCCGCGGATGTGGTGGGCCTGCGCGACGCGGACACCTTTGTGCGGCCCATCTACGCGGGCAATGCGCTGGCGACGATCAGGTTCCTGGCGCCGGGGCTGCGCATGCTGACAGTGAGCAGGGCGGGACAGGCAGGGCGCGCTCAGGGGAGGCGCCTTGGCCGCTTGGACGGGCGACTGAGGAGCACGAGACCCGCCACTGGGTGCAGCAAACGGGAGAGCAAGGGGGCTACACACAGTTCGGAACGAGCCGCCGAGCCAGCAATCTCTCGGCCAGCGGCCGGCGTTCGCGGGGACCCCGGCCCCCCCTGCCGCTGCCCACGCCCCGCGCCCCGCACGGAACACGCCAGGCGCGCCCCACGAGCTTCAAGGCGGCGGCAGTCCGGCCGGACGCGGCCGCGCCGATCGAGGCAGTCCCCGCGGGCGCCCTCGCGGCGCTGCAGGGCGCGCCGGCGGCGCCGATCTGGGAGGGCGAGGCCGGGCGGGAGGCGGGCGGACGGCCTGACCTGGGGAGCGCAAAGGTGCGGTGGGGTCTGGTTGCATGGATTGGGGCTCTTATGTGGATCAAACGGGAGAGCTTGGGATTTCTGGAGGCCTGCGTGCGCTCCCGCTGTGGGTGTTTCGCAGCGCCCGTGACGTCATCAAGGGACACACACCACCACCCCATAACAGCCAAGCGTGTGGCGCTGCCAGGAAACATACATGGGCGTCCGACATCGTAATTACTGCCACCGCACCCCTGCACGGCGACCCAACCCGGCCGCCGTCGCCAGGTCATCGTCGCAGGCGGGCGCGCCCTCAAATCCAAGGAGAACTTCGCCCTGCTGGAGCGCCTGGCAGACATGCTGGGCGGCGCGGTGGCGGCGTCGCGGGCGGCGGTGGACGCGGGGTACGTGGCCAACGACCTGCAGGTGTGTGCGATGTCAGCATGACGGACTGGGACGGCAGTCCGCAGGCGGCTTGCGGGTGGAGGCGGTTGTCGGTTAGTTGGGTGGGGCATCCTTCATGGTCAGGCCACAGATGAGATCGTCAGCCTTGCACTATTGCGCGGTGCCGCCTTGTTGCTAGCTTTATCGTGCCGACGATCATACGCGTCAAAGCGTCAAGCGGCCCCAGCTCGCGTCACAAGGCGCGAAACACTGCTTGTTGCGCATCAGCGCGTCGTCGTGCGCACTCATGCAACACTGCATGCACACGCGTGTCATCCAACAGGTCGGCCAGACGGGCAAGGTGGTAGCGCCTGACCTGTACTTGGCCCTCGGCATCAGCGGCGCCATCCAGCACGTCGCGGGCATCAAGGACTCCAAGACGATTGTGGCCATCAACACGGACGCAGAGGCCCCCATATTCCAGGTAAAGGGACGCGTGTGCTTGTGATTAATTATTGTGTGGGCGAGGCAAGGTGTGCATGTGCCCGCGCTTGTGTATGTGGGGGGCAGGCAGGTGTTTGAGTGCACGTCTGTGGGTGCAGATGTGTGTGGATTCTTTTGGTGGTTGTCCTGGTATGTCTCCGTGTGCAGATGCGCATGGTGGCAGATATGTGCGTTGGCTGCGACAGTGGGTGAGGCGGGTGCATTTTGTGACCGCAGCTGCATCAACAGTGGCACGGGGAGAGATTGCCTTCCAGCACTGTCCGTACACAGCTTGCAGAAAGCTCAAAGCACAAGCGTGAGTGCGTGTGCACACATACACACACTCGTGCACGTGCACACACCCGAACACACACACACACACACACACACTATATCTCATCTCCGATGTGCCTCACAAACGCCCTGCTATGCAAACCTTTTGCTCAATGCAACCTCAGCTGGCGGATTACGGCTTGGTCCAGGACCTCTTCACGGCTTTGCCAGAGCTGGAAGAGGAAATTGCAAGGCTCAAGGGCAAGAGTTGATGCCGCTTGAAGTTTGCTTGATGTCTTTTGATTCCATGTCCTGTACACCGTGTGTTTCAGCATGACCAACCGCGCGGTTCCCCTGCGCAGCCCGGGCTGTGGCCTAGAACGCTTGCCTGTTCGCCGTCCAAGCCGCCGTGCAAGGCTGCGTCGCACAGACCACCCTGTGCCGCAGCCTCTGATGCCCTTACTCCACCACAAGGGCTTTGTGTAGATTGCACACCGCGTTTCTTCCTCATTCGCTTACTGGCCCCTGTGTCTATCTTCCCATCACCAGCCGCCTGCGACTGCCTGCCGCCGTCGCCTTGCGCACTGCCTGCTCTGCGTGCGCCATCACATGCGCTCCGCAGGCGCATGCTGACTCACTGCTGCGAGGGTTGCTGGGGACTGTCATGTAATGGCTTGCCCCCTGCGGTCTGCACAGCTGCTCAGTCCGACACCCCTGGTATGTGGTCTTGTGTGGCCATGGGTCTGTTCCACATCTCATAACCGACAGTGTTCTTTTCGTGTTGTGATGTTACGTGTTATCTATAACAGGTGCGTTTGGGGTCACGCACACACAGCTGCTATCAACGGGGGCAGCTCCCACCAAACCCCTGAGGCGCTGATGGGGTCAGATAGAGGGCGGCCCCTGGTTGCCCCCCTTGGTCCTTAGCCGCAGCACCTTCGACTGGTGGCAACTTCAATTCGCTCATTACAGATTAGTATTTGATCACAGCGGCCACCCCACCTTCTACCCCCGAGACCCCACCCCTTGCGCAAGGCCAAACCCTTGCGTGAGCAGCATGCATGTCTGACTCCATCACCGCCACACATGCGTGTTTCATGGCAAGTCTGACTTCTAACAGGTGGTGTCGAGGTGGTGGCACACACCATCCTCTGCCTTTGGGCGTTGCTGCCCCTGGGACACAGGCCATCAGGTGATAGCTGGATGAGGATGTTGTGGAGTGCTTCTGTGGCAACGGGCAAACCGTTGTAAAACTCACAAGAAACCACAGGTGTGCACCCACCTAGTCCAACATCATGATGTGCTGCAGCGCCTTGTGAAGCTCGTCGATAGAATGTGGCTGTGCCTCATCTGCGCCGGTGGCGGCCATGTCCTCAAACCATGCCAGCACTTTGGACCTCGCTGAATCTGCTGGTCCAGTCATGAACTTGACAGACTCATGTGGCCAGCCCATCTGCTGAGCCTTGATTGAAGCCCGCCTGGCATGGAAATTGAGAACCCGCGGAAAGGGCTGAGGAGCGCACGGGGCTAAGGCGAGTGGGTAGGCGGGCAGGTCGCCAAAGGTCATGTCCTTGTCTGTGCCGGGCACCTTGAGGTGCTGCCTCAACAGCTGCATCTCTTCGTTGGTGGGGAGCGCCTGCGATACATGCATAACGGGTGGAAAGGTGATGTGAGTTATGCTCCATGATGACTGCACCCGATTGGGTTGTGGCCGGAGGTCGGATGGCTGCACGATTGCTGCAGCACGTGCAGCCCCTTGCTGCAACATTAGGTACTAGGGCTGGGCCCCCTCCAGAACCTGACTCAACAAACACCCTCCTGTACCTTGCGCAGCAAGGTGACCAACCTGATGGACGTCAGACTGCAGATAAAATTAGTGCGCTGCGCTGCCAGCGAGCTGCGGCATGATGTGCACCAATGGCGACATGCACTCGGCGAACTGGCTCAAACTGCAGCAACAGTGGGACAGCCCCCCTCCCCCC
>NW_014010790.1:0-6679 GCF_000611645.1 Monoraphidium neglectum
CCCCCCACCCCGCACCCCCCCACACACAGGATTCCATCTGGATCGACCTGGGCTGCCGCCTCCTGGAGACCCGCCTGCTGCAGCGCCTGCGCTTCGCCAGCGGCAAGGTCTACTCAGTGCTCGCGTCGCCCTTCTTCGGGGGCGAGGCGCCCAGCAGGGAGGGGCTGCTGCGGGGGGAGGTGTCCCTGGGCTTCACCTGCGACCCCGCAGACAGGTGGGCCGCCCTGGTGGTGGCCTGGAGGGCGGGCCCGCGGCTTCAAGCAATCCCAGGGGACGCGATCCCAGGGGCGGCACGAAAACACGCCCTAGACCGATCGCACCTCGAGTACGAGCGCACACCCACGCGCGCGCGCGCACACACACACACACACACACACACACACAACACACACAACACACACACACACACGCACACGCACACGCACATGCACGCACACACACACGCGCACACGCACACACACACATGCACACATGTATGCACATACACGCACCTACCTTGTCATGCGCAACGCACCGAATCTTGCGTCCGCGCAGGGAGGCCCTGGTGGCGGCAGCCCTGGAGGTGGTGGCGGCCCTGCAGCGGGAGGGGCCCAACGCGGACGAGGTGGAGACGGTCAGGTGCGGGGGCGTAATCGTTCGTTTGTATCTGTGTGCGTGTGTGTTTGTGTTGGTGTGTGCGCGTGCACGCATACGTGGTTTTATTGCACACAAGCATGGAGGCTTGTGGTTGTGCGAGCAGTCATGAGCCCGGGTTCACCTGGTGCGGCAAGCACTGCGCCTGGCCCAACTCACGAACTGAATATGTGCACGTCAGCGCTGCGCCTAACGGCAGCTCCGCCCCGAGCGCACGACTCCTCATCCGTTAATCGCGATCCCCATGCGTCGGCCCCCAAAGGACCCTGGAGCGGCTGGAGGAGGAGAGTGCCCGGGAGGAGAACAGCTGGTGGCACGAGCACGTGGTCGCGGGGCTGCAGGGCCGCACCTTCGCGGAGACGGGGGACTCGGACCTCGTGTTTGGCAAGATGCGGAGCGCTCACGAGGCGGTGAGCCGGGCACGGTCGCTTCCGGGGGCAGCAGCGCCCTCGCGGCATGCCCAGAGGCGCGTGGCTGCGGCCGCCCTTGGTTGGCCCTCTCCGCATCAGCCGGCCCCCCTCGTCTTTTCCCCCGCCCTTCAACTCTCATACAATGACCCCACCCTTGCTCATTGCCCCAACAACCCTGTCTGATTTTAAGCGCGAACGTGATAGCGACGCTCCGTACCCTGCATGTCTCACGTGTGCCCGTGCATCTCATGCATGAAACCGCCGCCGCAGGTGCTCTCGCAGCTGTCACCCGACACCATGCGGGACGCGCTGCAGCGGCTGCTGCCCCAGCCCCCCACACAGCGCTTCACCGTCGTCACGATGACCCCCAAGCCGCCCGGGCCCCTGCTGGCGGCGGCCTTGCGGCTGCGGGCGACGTGGGGGGCCGTGGCGGACGCGCTGGGCGGGGACGGGCGCGCGGCGGCGGCGGTGGCGGGCCTGGCGGCGGCGGTGGGGCTGGCGTTTTCGTTGTGGCGGCGGCGGCAGCAACAAGGTTGAGGGCTGCTGTGCTTACGATGTAACACGCAATGCGTGAACAAACGGCATGCGGCTGCCAATGCTGCAGCACAGCTTGAAGCAACGGTCTTTAGAGGCCAGGGGCTCAGCAGACACATCTGGCTGGCTGTTGGCTTCACTTGTAGACGTGACGTGGCAGTGTGTGTCGATTTAACTGTGCAGGCCATGTGACAGGTGCAAAGGGCGAGGGGCCAGGGCAATTCAGCGCTGGGCCGGAACCACTGGCCGGAACACACGAGCAGGAGGTCACCGGGCAGTCAAAGAGCACATCACACCCTGGGCACGCCCATGCGCTGCTCCAGCTGCCGGTGCAGATACTCCCAGTGATCAGCGCTCAAACATCGAATTCAAGCGTAAACGTCGACTGCTGCGCTCGAGTGCCTGGTGCTGTCGCGATTTTCAAAAAATGCCGCGCCGTACATAGCGGCCGAGCCTCCTCTCAAGCTCGAAGGTAGCAAAACTTGCATCAAATAGCTCAGGTCTGTGTATGAGAGCTTGTCTTGAAAGACTGCTTGCAGCGTGCGACAGCTGCTGCATCAACGCACGTACATGCCTGCAGTACGCGCTCTTGCTGTCGATGCAGGCCAAACCCAACAGCAGCACAGAGCTGCCATGGACGCTAGACCGGCCCTGAGTGGCAGACAAGTCGATGACGAAGCCCTCGTGCCGACTGCGCCAAGCCTTGAGGCACGCCCCTCTCGGCAGCCACTGTCCTCTTCGCTCAGCCGCTCGACCGACAGCATGGAGCAGACGCAGCCGCCAGCTGCCGCGGCACAGGCGGAGGTTCTCGCGGGCGACCAACGACAGCGGGCGGCACCCTTGTCGGCGGGCCACCTGGGCGGGATGTTCAACCTCAGCGAGTGTGAGCCATGCATCTGCACGAGCAGCAAACGTGTTGTGTGCGCATCATGGGCCGCTGTGGATGACCTGGGGCTGTGATCCGAACAACCGCTCCTATATCTTTCGCAACATAAGAAGGGGCTGTCATTCCCACCGCCGGTCCTGTTTGCCGCTCCAGCCTGACCTCTCACCTGCTACCCTGCAAAAACATCCTCAGGGTACTATCGGGACGCCAGCGGCCGGGAGCATGGCCCCTGGCCGCCCTGCCAGGTCACCCACTGGGTGGACAGCGGTCGCCTTCCGCCCGATGCGCAGGTAGGTCCGGCTGCATGTGGGCAACCGCGGTTCGGAGGTTTTCATACGGCAGCATGCACTTGCATGGCGTGCTGTGAGGCCTTGCCGCTCCCATGCATGGCCCATCATGCATGCCTTATAGCACAAGCAGTGTGCTTGCACGCTCGGCCCACGCATGCATGCACAGAAGGCTGTGCATGGAGTGCTAGCACAAAGGCCGAGTGGACCCCGCTGAGTATTCTTGCGTGCATGCGGCGTGCCGCGGCCCTGTGCATGCCTCACAGACCACCGTGCGTGCTCGCAGGTGCGGTGCGCGACGCCCTGGATGGTAGCCGACCTCGCAGCAGCCGTCATGCAGGCCGGCGACGCGCTGATGCTGCGCTCCAACAGGCTCCACGAGCCGCTCTCGCTCGCAGGCAGCAACCAAGCAGGCACGCGCCCTGGCAGCAGCAGCTGCCACCGCCGGCCCTTGTGGCAGCACCCTCCTCAGGGCCCCGTCGCCTCTGGCAGTCCCTGTGGCAAGCGGCACCACTGATGCTGTGGCTGGCGCCTGCCGCGACGCCCGCGCCGCCGGTAAATTCAATGTGGCGCAGGCGGTCGAGCCGCTCTCCGCCGCGCTCCCCTCAACGCGCAGCTTCAGCATGGACGGCGACAGCAACACCTACAAAGACAGCCGTCACAGCAGCGTCGCTGTCTCCGATGCGGCCGCCGCCGCCGCTGCTTCTGCGGCTGCGGGGGCGCTAGACCTGACAGCGCTGCTGAAAGTGCTGCCCCACCTGGCCCCTGCAGCTGCAGCCGCCGCCGTCACAGGCCATGCGCCCGCGCTGACAATGCAGACGTCGCCCACCGCCGCCCCCTCGACGCTCGCCATGCAAGAGCTGTCAGCGCTGGCGCTGGCCCCATGCCCCGTGCCGGCGCTCTCGCGCG
Organism: Monoraphidium neglectum; assembly: GCF_000611645.1. NCBI lineage: Eukaryota > Viridiplantae > Chlorophyta > Chlorophyceae > Sphaeropleales > Selenastraceae > Monoraphidium > Monoraphidium neglectum. The sequence goes on from NW_014010790.1 coordinate 3,660, forward strand.
GCAGCAGCACCGGCTCGGGCATGAGCGGCGCCGGTGGCACCGCAAGCGGCGGCGCGAATGTGGCCAGTAGCCAGCCGGTCAGCAAGGTGAGGTTGGTGAGGGGCTGAAGGGGTATGTGAGCAGACGGGATCAACTCTCTTTGGTCGGGCCGTCAGCTGTGCAATCGCCGCGAGTGGCGCAATGCCCACCCTGGGCTGACGTAATTATCTGCCCTGCATGCGGCCGACTTGGTGGAGCTCTCTCGCTTCAACTCTCTGGTATTGCGGTGGCCCACTACCAATCACCACCCCGTGCCTGCTGGATTGCAGGTTCCGGCCTCCGGCTTGGCGTTGGGGCTCTCAGCGCCCGCGCAAGAGCAGCTCCACCTTCCGGCAACCTCACAGCAAACCAGGTCGCACCCACAGCCACAGCCGCAGCCGCAGCCACAGCCAGAGCCCCAGCAGCAGCAGCAGCAGCAGCTGCAGCAACAACAGCAGCAGCAGCAGCAGCAGCAGCAGCAGCAGCAGCAGCAGCAGCAGCAGCAGCGGCACCACGCGGACAATTACCGGTATCAGCAGCACCTGCTGCTGCAGCAGCAGGTGATGCAACTGAGCGAGCTGCTGCGCGCCCAGGGCGTGCACCTGCCGCTTGACCAGGTGGTCAAGTTGCACACAAGGCTGCTTCAGCAGGAGGTTGAGAAGGCGCAGGCACGGGTCCACCTGCAGGCACAGCACATGCAGGTGGTGCAGCAGCAGCGGCAGCAACAGTATGCGCGGGAGCTGGCCAAGCAGCAGCAGCAGCAGCAGCAGCAGCAGCAGCAGCAGCAGCAGCAGATGAATGTGCACTCGCAGCTGCAGCTGCAGGGGTGCCAGCAGCACCGTGTGTGCCAGCAAAGGCTGCTGTCCTCCGCAACCCAGGAGGCAGCGCATCAACTGGCCCCACTCGTGACAGGCCCCGTTCCCCCAGCGCCCTTGATGACGTGTGGCATGCCGGCCGCAGGCATGGTCGGCGGGCAGCTGCCCTTTCCTCAGATGATGGTGCCTGCGGGCATGTTCACGCTTCCGGGTGCCGGGGCAGCGCCCTTCATGCACTGTGGCGTCAGCGGTGGCTTTCTGGCGGCCAGCCCGGCGATACTGCCGGCGTCGTCTGGGCTGGTGGGGGTGCGGCCTCAGATGGTCACGGCGGCGGGGGTGGGCATGCCGATGCCCAACGCTGGGCTGGCAGTACCGCAGCAGCCGGCGAGCCGATGAGGCAGGTGGCCGGGCGGTCATGCTAGTATGTGCGGCGCATGAAACGTACGATCAGGGGCCTTGAGGGTTTTCAAGAAGTCAGTTTTGGGCGGCTGTCATTCGAGTTTCACCATGGGTTACGCGGTGCTTTGCACACGCGTGATTCATCGCTTGGCACAGCCCGTGCCGCCGGCCATGCTGTGGCGATATGAGGGTGCCAGGTGTGTGATAGTGGTCACAGTAAACAAACAAGATTGCGGCTGGTAACCGGCGACCGCCACGGACAAGCCTATGGGCATGTGTCGTCGGTGAGTCGAATCAAGCCGCCAAAGCGCGCAGAGCACAGCAGGTGAGGAGGTGTCCAGACTCTGCACGGCAGCTGTTGGCGGGTAACAAATGGCCATGTGTATTGATCAACTGCCAAACGCAAACTCAAACCGCAGCGCCGGGTCCCTGGCGGCAGCCCTTTTGTTCCCTCAACAGATCAAGGCACAGCGTACGCCGCGCGGGCGCTGCATAATCGCAACAAGTATAGAGACGTTGAAAGTGATTTTACAAAATCAGCACGCGCTGTCCAGCTGACCTAAACGATTCATCATCGCCCGCGGGTGCTCCGCTGCCCCTCGCCTGCACTTGAGGTGGCCACGCCGGGATTTTCGCCAAAACACTCTTATCCGGTACACGGCCGACAGGCGGGGACGCCCCCGACGGTGCACCCAAGCAGCGTTCCCCGCAACGCACCACCGCGCCGCTCCCGCCCCGCGCGCCGCCGTCAACCGGCTGCAGCGCGGACGCGGCGTGCGGACCTACATATAGTCACAGTTGACGCCCTCGCCAGACATGGCCCTCGTCCGGGTGGCCAGCCTGCAGCGCGCTGCAACGATGCAGTGGGCCGCCGGGATGCAGCGTGCAGCCTCGGGGCCGGCAATCCCGTTGGATTTCGACCCCGGGCAGCTGCTCCTTGACCCAGACCAGATACTACAAGATGACGCAAACTTTGAGCGCTGGTGAGCAGGCCGCGCCGATGCGCGGCGCCGGGCGCTGCTTAAATCCGCGACGCCCCGAGGCTCCGGCGCTCACACTTTTACACCACCTCGCCGCTAGCCTGTCTTCGCATCGCCCCGCCCGCCTCCACGCGTGCCCACCAACCCTACGACGCCCCGACCAAATCTACAGGCTCATGGAAAGCATCGGGCGCGGCGGCATGGAGGTGGAGGACGACGCTGACCTTGCCACCACCCTCCCGATGCCCGCTACCACCGCCGCCGCCCTGAGCCCTTGCGCCCCAGAGGCCGTCGCCGCCGCGGCTGCCCCGCCGGCGCCTGGCGTGCAGATCCCCCCACCTACAAGCCCCGCGGTGCCGTCGCCGTTCTCCGCGCCGGCCGCGTCGGGGCCGCTCTCGAGCGCCTCGTTCGCGCCGCCGCCGCCGGCCCAGCAGCAGCAGCAGCAGCAGCAGCAGCAGCAGCAGCAGCAGCAGCAGCAGCAGCAGCCGGCGAGCGCGATGGTGGTCGCGGCGCCGCCAGACGGCGGCGCGCAGAGCGCCTACAGTGCTCTGTTCCAAGTCCCGGCCGGGCATGTGCTCGTCCAGGTCGGCCCGGGCCTCTTTGCCCTCCAGCCTGCGCCCATCACCGCCGCCCCCGACGCCGCCGCGCCGCCGCACGCCGCCCCGCCGCTCGCCGCGCCCCCGCAGCAGCTGCGGCAGCAGCAGCAGGCGCTGCTGGCCCCGGGGCGGCCGCCGGCGGCGCCCGGGCGCGGGGCGCACGCGAGGCAGCCGCGCGCGCGCGCGGCCAAGGCGCAGCCTGAACCGGCGGT
>NW_014010790.1:7172-8462 GCF_000611645.1 Monoraphidium neglectum
GCGCTTGAGGCGGCGCCCTCAGACGGCAGCGGCGATGCCGCACAGCCCGTCAAGAAGCGCGGCCCCTCCCAGCGCTTCAGGTCAGAGCCCTTGGCCCCCCTGCGACCCCCCATCTCCTGCTCGTCACGATCTGGCCATCACGCACCGCGCCCGTTGATGCTCGTCTTGTCGCGCAACACGCCACTGCATTTCGACTCCCGATTAGCAATCCATGTGTGCAACGCACGTTTGTATCTCAACATGGCACGTCCGCAGGGACCGCCAGAAGTCCCTCATCAGCACGCTTGAGCAGGAAGTCAGCGAGAAGCTGGCGCAGCTCGAGCTCCTGAGCCAGGAGAATGAGGTGCTGCGGCTGAGGAGCAGCGTGCTGGAGACGGCTGTCAAGGGGCGCGAGTGCCAGGCGAGCGCCCCGCCCGCCGGCTGCCGCGTGCTTACGTGCCTCGCGTGGTCCAGCAGAAGGCGGCGCAGCACAGCTTGCGCTGTCCTCGAGTATGTTGGTGTTTGCATGCGAACACGGTCGCCACTTGCAGCTGACTGTCGCAGCTGTGCTGAAAGTGCTCGTGACGGGTCAGAAAGTGTGACGGGAGCGTCTCTCTAAGTGTACTGTGCGCCCTGGTCCCGCGCCGCCACGCCCCCCAGATCTCTGTCATCCGCGACTATGGGATCAACTGGGGCGACGAGGCGGCGGCCACCACCACCGCCGCGCCCCTCTCCGCCGCCGCCGTCGCCGCCAGCGCCCACGACGCCGCCGCCGGCGGCCTCTGCGACCCCCAGGCGCCGGCGCAGCTGCGCGTCGGCAGCGGCAGCAGCAGCGCCAACACCGCCGCGCTGGCGCTCGCGGGGGCGCCCGTCGCGCACGCCGCGCCTGGCTCGCCGGGCCGCGACGCGCACGGCGGCAGCCGGAGCGGCCACACGCACGACGGCTCCGCGTGCGCCAGCGCGAGCGGGGACGAGGCCGACGTTGCCGATTGCGGCGGCGTCGGCGCCGCAGCGGCCGCGGGGGACGCCCCCCGCGCCCCGCGGCATTCGCGCGAGGGCACTGGCTCCGCCGCCTCGGACCACACGCGCGTCCCGCTGTGCCACTCCCCCGAGAGCTGCACGCCCGCGCAGCAGCGCGTGTGCGTGGAGCGCATGAAGCACATGACTGCAGATGAGGTAAAGGAGCACTGGCGGGACTTTCTGACAGAGGTGTCGAAGGAGCTGCTTGTGCTGCAGAGGATGGAGGAGGCCGCCGCCGCCGCCGCCGCTGGCGCCGCGCGCGTCTCGTCGCCGGGCCCCGCGCCCGCGCCG
>NW_014010789.1:0-1787 GCF_000611645.1 Monoraphidium neglectum
CCACCTCCCGGCTTGCCCCGCCGCAGGACCGCGCGCGGCGCCGCGACCCTTCCGTCTACACCTATGTCTCTCAGCCGTGCCCCGACAAGATGCAGGTTGGGCCGCCCGCTTGCTGTCCTCGCGCACTCGGCCCTCTTTGCATTGCGCCTGCGCTCCACGGCAGCGCGGCAACGCCCTGCGGCGCTGCGGGCGCCCGGCTGCCGCGCCCGGCTGCCGTGCCTCACTGCTCGCCTTTGTCCGCCCCCCCTTCCGGCCGCTATCACAGGGCCGTGAGTGCCCCCGGGGCGACAACTGCCCCTACACGCACTCGGTAGCAGAGTACTGGTGAGGTCTGGGGCCGAGTACAGCACGTGCCGCTGTACCAGCATCTCTTTCCCGACCTTGTGGAGGACACGGATTGTTGCTCTTGCCTGCAAATATCACCCCCTTGAACTTCTAGTTGTGCCAACAAGCAACTCAACCGGCCCCGCCCAACCCCGCGTGCAGGCTGCACCCCTCGCGCTTCCGCACCCAGTTCTGCAAGCAGGGCCAGGGCTGCTGCCGCCGCCTGTGCTTCTTCGCCCACAGCGCGGCGGAGCTGCGGAGCCCAGCCGCCGGCGCGGCGCCTGCGGCCAACTCTCCAGGGTCGGCGTCGGCCGGCTCCGCCGCCTCGTCCTCGCCCGACGGCTGCGCGCCCGCGGCGCCCCCCGCGGCGCTCCTGGAGCCGCGCCAGCCGGCCCTCGCGGCCGCGCCGCCGGCCGGCGAGCCCGGCTTGACGCTCGCGCCCTGCTCAGGCGCGGGCGCGCGGGTGCAGGTGCTGCAGCAGGCTGACGCTGCCGGGGACGTGTGGCAGCAGCTGCTGCCTGCCGGCGACCCCGGCGGCCTGCTGTGCGTGCTGCCCACGCAAGACCAGCAGCAGCAGCAGCAGCGGCAGCAACTCTCGGCCGCGAACCTGTGTGCCCAGCAGCAGCAGCAGCAGCAGCAGATGCAGCAGATTCAGCAGCAGCAGCTCTGCCCGGCCGCGCCGTCCGACCCGCTGCTGGCGCTGCAGGCCAATGCGTTCGCCCGCCAGGCGCGCGAGCGGCGCTGCTCCTTTGAGGAGCGCAGTGCCCTGCGGCTGCGCGCGTACCTGGAGCAGCAGCAGTGCCTCACGCTGCCGCCCGACGCCCCGGCCGCCTCCGCCGCCGCAGCCGTTGCCGCGCTCGCCGCGCAGCAGGGCGCGGCGCAGCACCAGCAGCAGCAGCAGCAGGGCCAGCAGGGTGGCTGGGTGCAGTACACGCAGCCGCCGCCGCTCGCGCTGGCGTCCGCGCGGCGGTCGTCCGCCGCGAGCTACGCCTCTTATGGCGGCGCGTCGATGTTCCTATACGACCTGCCGGACTCGCCGACCGCGCAGGCGCAGGCGCAGCTGCTGAGCCACTTCGCGATGCCGCAGCCGCACTCGCGCCGCGCGTCGGCTGCCAGCTACATGGGCGGCGGCCAGCCGCTGCCAGACCTGCCAGAGGCGCTCATGCTGACCGGCGACTGCCCCGCGGGCGCGGGCGCGGCGGCGGCGCAGCAGCACCAAATGCTGCTGCCGCCGCTCTCTGGCCGCGCGGCGCGGCGCGCGTCGGCGGCGTCATACACAAGCTGCGGCACCGCGCTCCCGATGTCGCTGGACCTTGCTGCCGCGGGCGCCCGCGGCGCGCGGCGCTCCTCTGTTGCCAGCTACGCCAGCTCCGGCTTCAGCGGCGCAACCACCGTGCTGATGTCAGCGGACGGCGCCGCGCAGCTGCTCGGCGGCGCCGGCCCGCCGCCGCGCGCGCGGCGCG
>NW_014010789.1:2160-8338 GCF_000611645.1 Monoraphidium neglectum
CCGCCGCCGCGCGCGCGGCGCGGGTCCGCCGCGAGCTACTGCTCTGCCGGCCCCAACGGCGCCGCGGCCGCGCGCCTCGCGCCGCGCGCGCGGCGGGCCTCGTGCATCAGCACCGCCAGCGGGCTCAGCTTTGGGGGGGCGCCCGTCATAACGGAGGGCGTGCCGTCGCCGCCTGAGGCGGACATCTTGTTCGCGACCCCGGCCGGCTGCGGCGCGTTCGGCGGGCAGCCCGGCGCCACATACACGCTCGCGCCCGCGCCGCAGCTGCCGCTGCAGCAGCAGCAGCCCCCGCCGGCGCAGCAGCAGCAGCAGCAGCAGCAGCAGCAGCAGCAGCAGCAACAGCAGCTGTTCCTCAGCGCGCAGCAGCTGGCGCCCGGTCAGATGCTCGTTTTGGAGCCGGCGCCCGTGATGGGGGGCACGGCCCCCTGCACTTCATACCAGCCGGCCGGCCCCACTTACACGGCCGCGCCCGGCGGCCATTTCGTCCAGCTGGGGCTTTGAGGCCCGTCTCCCTGCCGACCCGTGGCTTGCAAGGTCGCGTGCGCGCGCGCGCACGCTCTTGCGCATGCGCACACGCACACGCTTGCACCCTGTCGTGCACATGAGGGCCCCAGCCCCGCCCCATGGGAGCCCTGCACTCGACAGGTGTGTTCGAACCAGGACGCGCGGCGCGGCGCGCTCGTCGCGCGCCGGCCCTGGCCGTCCGTGGCTGTTCGTGGCCCGTGTTGTGGCTTTTCGTGCGTTCCCGCGCCGCCCTCCTCTCTGTTGCGCGCCGCCTCACGACTACCTCTCAGGCTGCACTCCACCCGGCCACCCCAAATGCCGGCACACTCCCCGCTACCGCAATTGCGTCCAAACTTTACTGCGGCTCCACCCCCGCACCCCCCATCCAACGATCTTGAGGGGGTGCTGGGAAGCACTGCTTTTGGGGGCTCGAGACTCACTCAGGGGTGCGCGCGCGCCCCTTGCGCGCCCGCCGCGCCGCCGCACGTGGCACGTGTGCCGCTGTGCGCGAGGGGCGCGCGGCCGCAGGCCGCCGGGCCCCCGGTCCCCGTTACGCATTCAACTTTGGGAGGGGAAAAGCGTAAACACGACGGCAATTTTGCACCACGATTCTCGGCCGGCGGTCCGCCTTCAACAAAGGTCGAGAGCATTGTGAGGGGCCTGCAGCCAGCGCGGGCCCCGAGTCGTTGCGGACTCCATGCAAGCCCACGCTTGCAAGCGCGCCTGCGACTACCTGTTGCGGGCGCACGACTGTGCGCGTTGTTGCGCCGCGAGCACTTGCAGTGCCGCGCGGCTCCTGTGTGCTTGCAGGGTATCGGCGGCGCCGGGCGGTACGCCCCCGGCGCGCCGGGTGAATAGGTGCGATTTACGGCGGTCTTTCTTGGGACACGCAGCGCCGGTGCGTTCAGGTTGGTTTGAGACGTCGCACGCGCCGTTAGCGCCGTGCCGTGTGCGCCTGCAGCCCCCTGGGTTGGGCGCGGGCCCCTCACGCAGGCCCGGCGCGCTGCCCGGACTGGGCATCCGCAGAGAGTAGGGCAACCTTGACCCCGCCCCAGCCGGCGTGCTCCGCGCGCCCGGCTGGCGTAGGGGGGAGAGTCTCGCAGCACTTGAAAACGGGCCGCCGCCGCTTGGGCCCCTGTACCATGGGGCCCCCAGGCCGCAACCCGAGCCGGCCGGCTGGCCGCGCAGCAGGCGCTACTGCGTGAAAGCAGCGGCTCGGGACCCTGCCACTTGGCTCAGCATTGCACACACAACACCCCCCTTTCCCGAGGGCCCGCCGGCCGCCACGCGCTGGCGGCCACGGGCGCGGACGCGGGTGCAGAGACTCCGCTGCTTTGTACGACAGCACCTTGCCAGATATGATCTTACAGGCTTTGCCCGCCTTTCCCGCCTGTGCTCGCATCTCCTGTGCGGGGCGCAAAGTACCCTCGCCGGGCGGCTGTTTGCACGTCCTTGGCGCTGTTGGCTCCGGGGCTGCGGTGCCCACTCTGCTTGCCCGGCGTGCTTCTAGGCTGGCATGGTGAGTGGTGGGCCGCCGAGGCTTGGGAGCCGCGCTTGTAAACCCATACCCGGCCAGTGGGGACGAACATTGTGCGGGACCGAGGCCACCCCCAACCCCGCCAGCCCCAGCTGACCAGCGCGTCACGGCTGGCTGGCGCTTTGCTCCAGCCGGGTGGGTGGGGCTGATGTAGGCCCACCCAAGGTTCTGTTTGCGACGAAGTTCATGCATCATGATTATATGCACTTATCTGGCACCGTCAAATGGAATAGGGGAGGGTCCACACTCGGCAACGGAGGGTCGATTCGACAACGAAGAGATGCTCCGAGACACCCCGCTTGCAAACATGGGAGATTATGTGGCCTGTAAGAGGCGCGCAGCACTAAGAGAGCCGGGCAGACAACCCAGGCCGCAGGGCACTCGGCGTTCTTCCTGGACACGGCGATCAGCAGTGTCTTCACGCAGGGACCGGCAAGTTTTCAAATACTAGCAGCAACGACGTTTAGGAGTAGCGATTTCGGAGAGCGAGCACGCAAGGGCCACGGCGTGCCCACGCGGGCTCGGTAGCGCTCCGTGCAGGGCGTCACACTGGTGAGAAAGGAACAGAGTCTGGGCTGGCCACAAGGCCCCTCGTTTCCCGCAGGTGCAGCACCCTCACGCACCCATTTGCTCACGTTGAGCTCCCGGCCCTCCCCTCGCACTCTGCCTCGGGACCGTTCTATGTGTCGAGTAGGGGTGGTGGTCACATGGATGCCGCACTGGCTGCGCCGCTGCCGGGCAGCAGCGCACCCACCGCCTATGATCTTGGCGCGGCGTCTGGTGGCCTGACAAGCGTCCATCCAGCGGTCGCCGCAGCAGCGGCAAGCGCGGCACGCGTGCTGTCAGGCTCGCGGGACTTGCCTGTCGAGCTGCTGAAGCAGGTCTCTGCGCGCCGCCTGCCGAGCGGCGCTCGCGGCGCCAGCGCCAGCCTGTTCGCGGCGCATGGCGCTGCTGCAACTGGCCAGGCCAGCAGCGGGGGCAGCAGCAGCAGCCTTGGCCCCTGGCAGGTTAATGGGGCCAGTTCCAGCGACACTCCGGCTGCCCCGAGACCCGAAGTTGGCGGCGACGGCGGTGGCGACCATGTCCGAGCTAGCGCCAGCGCTAGTGCAACGGGCACCAAGCGCAATGCTGCAGGCGCGCTGCAGAGCGCGGAGCGCCGCAGGGTGGAGCGAGCCGCCAGCGGCGGCCTGGCACATGAGACTGACGCGGGGCAGGCTGTGCCCGAACGGCAGGGGTCGGTGCGGCTGAGCGCAACGCCCCCAGCAGGCGGCGAGGCCAGCGACACCGGTGGGGCTGCGGCGGCGCCGGACGCGGTGCCGCAGCCGCAGCAGGACACAACGGGGTCGCAGAAGCCGCTGCAGGAGCAGGCGCAGGAGCAACCGCAGGCGAGCGCCCACCAGCAGCGAGCAGCGTCGCACGCGCAGAAGCCGCAGCCGTCCCGCCCGCCGCAGCCGCCGGCGTCCGCGGCGGCCGACCCTCCAAGCGAGGGCCTTCGTCGCAGCAAGCGCCTTCGCATCGCGTCCGACTGCGGCGCCGGCGCCGGCGACGCGGCCTCTGCCGACCGCTCCTCGCGGCCGCCCGCCGCGCCGCCGCCGCTCGCCGCCGGCGCCGCTGGCACGCAGGGCGCCGCTGCTGCCGAGCCCAGGGTGCAGGCGCAGGCGCCGGCCCAGACCCAGCCGCAGGCCGAATGCCACGCCCCCAGCGCCGGCCCGCCGCCTGGTGCGGCGCCCACGGCGATGCCGCCGCCGGTCGCAGACCTCCTCCCGCCTGAGCTCGCCGCGCGCCTCAACATCCCGCCTGGCAGCAGCATGGTGGACGTCTGCGCGCGCCTCAAGGAGCTCGCCGCGGCAGGCGTCGTGCCGGTGCAGCTGCTACACCTGCTGCAGCAGCGGCTCGCGCTGCGCCAGGCGCTGGTGGCGCAGCAGACACAGCAGGTGGGCGGCGCACAGGGCGAGGCCGGCGCCGACCAGGCCGGCGCTGGCCCGGCCGCGCAGCAGGGCGCACTGGCAGGGATGCAACAGCAGCAGCAGCAGCAGCAGCAGCAGCAACTGCAGGAGCAGCAGCAGCAGCTTTTGCTGGAGCAGCAGCAGCAACAGCAGCATCACATGCAGCTGCAGCAGCAAATGCTGCAGCAGCACCAGCAGCAGCAGTTGATGCTCCAGCACCAACAGTTCATGCTCCAGCAGCGGCAGCAAGCCCAGCAGGCGGCGATGGCGCAGGAACAAGCACAGGCACAAGCACAGCAGCAGGTGTCCGCACCTCCTGCGGCGCAGAGGCGCCAGGCGCCGCAACCGAGGAGGAGGCCACCTGCCAAGGGCCAGCAGGCCAAGGGCGCAAATCAGGGGCCGCAGCCGCCCCAGCAGCAGGCGGACGCCGGCCAGGCGGGGGCGCTGGCGGCGGCGGCGCCGCAGGCGGAGGGCACCGGGTCGCCCTGCAGCTCGGCCAGCTGCGCCACCGCGCCTCAGCGGGCTGGGCAGGCGCAGATGCAGGCGCCGCAGCAGGTGCAAGCGCAGCAGGCACTGCAGCAGCAGCAGCAGCAGCTACAGCAGCTGCAGCAGCAAGCACACGAGCTGCAGCAGCAGCCGCTGCAGCAGCAACAGCAGTTGCTGATGCAGCCTATGGGGCAGGGACAGATGGATTGGCAACAGCTGGAGCAGGCGCAAGCCCTTGAGCGCATGGCGTTCACGGACCCCGAGCAGGCGCTGCTCCTGCAGCTGCAGCTCCAGAGGCAGCAGCAAGCGCGCTCCCAGCAGGCGGCGCTGCTGCAGCAGCAGGAGTCGGCGTGGCCCGCGATCGGCCAGCAGCACCAGCACCAGGGGCTGCAGCAGCAGGCGCTGGCTCAGCAGCGGCTGCAGCTGCAGCACCACATGCTGCAGCAGGAGCTGCTTGCTATGGAGCAGCAGCGGCGCCAGCAGCAGCAGCAGCAGCAGCAGCGCCGCCATGGCGAGTTTGCGTCGGCCATGCCGCCACCTGGGAACCTTCTCGCCAGCAGCAGCCTCAACGCGCCGGTCCACCTCCCAGTCTTGAAGCTGCCAGACGGCGCCGCCGCCGCTGCTGTCGCATACGCCGCCACCGCCTCCGGTGCGCCACGCGCCGCCGCCGCCGCGCCGGCGGGCGCCGGCGGCGCGCCGACGAGCGCGGCCGCTGCTGCGGCGGCCGCGGCGGCGGTTGGGGGGCCACCGCTGGGTGACATGTTTCCTTTTGACCTCGATTTTGGGGAGGATGACGAGTTGGCCGCGTGCCTCGGCCTGGCCATGTGAACGCGGAACCAGCCGCCCACCCAATCGCCCGTACGCCCGCGGGCCGGGGCGGCGGGCCGCTGGCTAGCTTGCGCGCCTCCGTTCCCCCGCAGGGCGCGAGGCCCCCCCTGGCTTGCACAAGAGGCTTGCCCCCTGCACGCCTGAAACATCACAACACGTACATTTGCCGATGCTTCCGCTACGCCTCTGAAAAGCAAATGCCTGCGGCATGGGTTGGGCGGCACGCCCACTCCCGCAGCCTGTACCGCAGCCCGTGATATGGGCCTGGTGCATTTCGTCGCTTGGAGCGCCGATTGTGAGATAAAATATGGCGGCTCGTACCAACTCCGCCCCCCCTTGTACTGCACCCTGGGGCTCCCGCCGCCCGCCCCGCTCTCGGTGCGGCCGCGGCGACGGCTGATACGTCTTCGACCAGACCTACTTTCGAAGTTGGTGTGCACCAACTGGAACGCACGCTCCCAGGCCTGGATAGCCCTCTTTCTCTCGCATCTCAACAGCACCACGAATCAAGGAACGCGCAAAAATTCTAAGTCACGGCGCCGCCGCGGCGAATCGCGCCGCCAGGCCCCGGCCCGCTCGCGCGCCCGCCGCCCGGCAAGCCGCCGAGGCGCGCCGCTCGGACAATTCCTGATTGATGTCTTGACCAGTTGTGGTGCGACGGCGCCCGCCCTCGCCCAGTTTCCCTGCCTGACGGGCCCTGCATTGGCTGGTGAGGCAGGGAAGCGCGCCGCACCGCCAGCCCCGCCCCCCCCCCCTCCCACACGCTCGGGCAAGGGCCCACGCGGCCTGAGGGCACGGCGGGCGCGGGCCTCACGCGCCTAAGCACCCCGCGCTCTTCACGCTGCCCGGTGCCAGCATACTCTGCCCAGCGGCTGGC
>NW_014010788.1:0-1509 GCF_000611645.1 Monoraphidium neglectum
CCCCCACACCCACCACCACCCCCCCAGGGACAACCTGCGGTGGAGTGTCCAGGGGCTGCTGAACAGCAACCTCTTCGGAATACCCATGGCCGGTGAGGGGCGCACAACTCACGGCACGCAGCACGTGGGAAGGGGGATGCTTCATCAATGATCGAGGGGCCAAGGCATGGGGGGGCGCGGCCCCGCCTGCTGAAGAGCCTGGCCCTTCCCGGGCTTGCAAGGGCTGGTCGTCGGCTCGAGCCATCATTATATTCAGCCGCTCTCACGCCAACCAACCTCGTCCTCCCCTGCAGGCGCCGACATCTGCGGCTTCCAGGGTGACACCAACCCCGAGCTCTGCGCACGGTAGGCGTTGGGCGACGGGCTGTGGGTGGTGGGCGGCCGCGCGCCCTGGCGACCGCGGCCGCGGACCACACGCGGAGCCCCCGACTCAGGTCTTGCGACGCGCGTGGTGCTGCCCATTGCACGCCCTGCAAGACGTGACGCGCGTGACTCTGGCCTCGCACCCTCTTTGCTCAACGCGCCCTGGCGCCGGCACCTCGCCACCCCGGTCTCTTGCAGCCCCACTTGACTACATACATCCGTCCCACCGTCCCCACACCCGCCAACATATCACCCCTCCCTTCTTACACCCCCAGGTGGATCAGTGCCGGGGCCTTCTACACCTTCACGCGGAATCACAACACAGTGCGCGGCCACTGGCGCTTCGCGCAGCCCTCCCCTTGCATCGCGCCTGGCCTGCCCTGTGTTGGGATCAAGCATCTCATGCCTCCCTCGCTCGCATGAAAATTTCGTGCTCCGCCGGGCTCAAATCCTTGCACCATGCATTGCTCTGCTTCTCGCGACGCACGCGCGCGGCCGCGGTATGCAGCAGCGGCGTACGGCGGCCAGAAAGGCTCCGCCTGACGGGCCGCCGGCGCCGCACCGCCGACCCACCAGCTTCCTTTCAGAAGCAAGTCACCTGACCTCCCCACCCACTCCTCGCTTGCTCAATCCACATGACTGAACGCAACACGCGCAAACCGACCCCCTGCAGTACGGCGCCGCCCCCCAGGAGCTGTACCGCTGGCCCGATGTCGCCAACGCGGCGCGCGCCGCCCTGCGGCTGCGGTACCGCCTGCTGCCCTACCTCTACTCCTCACACTACGGGGCGGCAGTGTGGGGCGGCAGCGTGGCCAAGCCGCTGTTCTTCGCCGACCCGGGTGAGCCGAACAAATGATCAACATTCGCGTCAATCTTGACGTGCATGCGTGTGTCACGCCCTGGGCTGCTCTGACGCCACCAGCACCAGCTCTGACGGCACCGGCAGAGGTTGGCCGCTCTGAGTATTGTGCGTTGTAAGGGGGGCCAGCGCCGCTGGGTGTTGCGGGGAGTAGGTGTGGCTGTGCGCCGGCGCGCCACGGGTTGGTGCAGGGGCCGACTAGCTGGTAGAATCCCCAGCTGCAGAGGCGGCGCCGGCGCCTCGTTTCCCCCTGCCTCGCCATCCCCATTTCGTTCCCTCATCCGGTC
>NW_014010788.1:2069-7067 GCF_000611645.1 Monoraphidium neglectum
CAGTCCTTCATCCCCTCATTTGACTCCCGCCCCCGTCCTCCCCCCATACATCCCCCCTCCAGGCGACCGTGCCGCGCACGACGCATCCTCCCAATGGCTGCTCGGCTGGTCCCTCCTAGTCAGCCCGTCCCTGTCCCCCAGCTCGAACGCTGTCCAGGCCTACTTCCCGGTGGGAAGATGGTACCCCCTGGAGGACCTCCTCGCGGCGTCACCAGGCGTCACCGGCGGCGGCGGTGACGCCGGGAACATCACGGTGGTCGGCCCGGCCAGGCAGGAGGCGGCCGCCCCGCTGGAGGCCGCGCCGCCGCTGCACGTCCGCGGCGGCGGGGTCGTACCGCTGCAGCGCCACGCGCCGACCACGCGCGCCGCGCGGCGCACGCCCGCGACGCTCGCGCTCGCGCTGCAGCGGCCGGCGCCGGAGCGCGGCTCGGGCGCGGCGCGGCGCGCGTGGGACGAGGGCGTGCCGCCCTACTGCTCCGGCCGGGTGACGGCGCGGCGGTTGCCGGGCGGGGCGCTGGCCGCGTGCGGGATTTGGTACCTCGACGATGGCGAGTCGCCCGAGGTTACAGGGCCGGGGAGCGTGCTGATCTGGTACACCTCCGTCGCATCCTCGGACGGCTCGAGCGGCGATCTGACTGCCGAGGCCGCGCGCCCGACGCCGGCCGCCGCTGCGGCTGCGGCGGCGGCGCGGGCTGCGACTGGCATCAGCGGGAAGCCGGCGCCAACGGGGGCGGCGCCCAGGGACGCGGCGGAGGGGTTGACGTACGAGGCTGTCGTCATCGCCGGGCTGCCGCCGCTGACGGGTGACGGGAATCAGGACGGCACCGATGACGACAGTAGTGACGGGGACACGGAGGAGGGCAACGACGGCGGCGGCGGTGAGGGCGACCCGGGGGGCGGCGGTGACGAGGCGGCCGGGGCGGCGCCGGAGGGGGATGGTGAGGACGGGGGCGACGGCGGCGCCGCCGCGACAAACGCCACGGCGGCAGCGGCCCCGGCAGGGGGCGCGGCCCAACAACCGGATGCAGCCGGCGCGACCTATTCGGTGGCCATCGGCAACGCCACCGGGCCCCTGGCGCCCGTGGACCCACAATCTGTGAATTGGGACGCCGGCCGCGGGGTTCTGCGGATCTCAGGGTTGCAGCTGCCCGTGGGGGCAGGGTTCAGGCTCACCTGGCAGCCGGCCATGCCGCCGCCCGGCGCCGCACCGCCCGCCGTTGCGCCCTCTGCCGCCCCGCCCTCTGCTGCCCCGCCCTCTCCTGCCCTGCCCTCTGCTGCCCCGCCCTCGGCCGCCGGGCCCCGGCGCGCCGCGCCGGCGATGGCTTAACAGGGGCCTGGTGACGCACACACGGGTTGGCCTCAGTCCTCGCTCCTCCGCCCCTGTCAAGGATTTTGTACGGCTTCTTTTCTTTCAAGGGGTGTCTGGATGTTGGGTTTCATATGTTTATGACTGCATGCATTCTTATGACCATGGGTTACCATGTACATACATGAATGGGTTGCCAGGTAGCTGATGCTGCCTGCCCGCCCGAATATTTCATTTGGTGGTGGGACAATAAGTCGAGCATCCGCACGTGGCCACTCGCGGAAGTACTGTTTGCAAGGCTGCAGGTGCGCCCAAGGTATTGGAGCGCTGCACAGAATTCTCCTGGGGTGTGCCGTTTGGCAGGGGGGGAGGGGGGGGCTGGCTTTGGGGGGTTTCTGCGTGCTGTGGCCCTTGGCATGATCATCTTGACGCCCATACGCATTTTTCAGTCTTTTTGCGTTCTTTCTGACTGTTCTCACCAAAGGACCCCAGCAGTGCAAGGGCTCCATGCCACCCCGTGCACAGTTGGGTTTCTTCAAGAATCTGGGTGGGTTGCGCGTTAGTAATAACGGTTTCGAGTCAATTCACTGCATACACCACGCAGAGATCAGTCGTGTCATCATCCTTGTATTGAAGCATACAGGATCGCGGATGTTGGCGCAGGTCCGCCTGTGACCCAGGTGCGCTTCACACACAGGCCCAAGTGTTTGACCAGCCACGGCCAACGTGTTTGACCGGCTGTTGGTCTTGAAGTATTTGGCGGCGCAGCCCCCTATCAAGGTGCCTATGTTATAAGGGTAGGTCGCTCGCGCAAGTGCGTGGCCCCCGTGCTGCTTTTGCATTACACAGCTTTGAATGAGTCAACACCTGCGCCCGTTGGTGCTCTGCTTGCGGTGCCACGCTGCACAGCGATTGCTGCGGAAGGCCCTTGAACACAGGTGGTCGTGGCTGGTGTTTCAACACTCGCACCGCGATAAAATTCACACAAGTCGCAAATCCTCAAAGATCGTGTGTACGTAGGTGCTCGAATCGCAGCACATTCCCGCGGACTGGCACATTTGCGGGCACAATTGAGATTGAATAATCCATAATTCCCTTCATCATGCAGCTAAACGCCCACCCACGATGCGCGGCCGGAGCCGTGCGGTGCAGCGCGACGGGCGCCAATGGGCGTGCTGTGGTGGCCAGGGGGGCAGCGGCGCAGCGGCGCCGCAACATCGTGGCGCGCGCCGCGGAGGTTGAGGAAGACACTGAAATCGATCCTTACACCGGCCTGGTGAGTTCTGGGGAGGGGTGAAGCAGTGAATGATGGCTTTGGTCACATGCCCGCCTTGGCAACTGCATGCCACCCAGCACGTTTGACGGCGGGGTCAGCACAGGTACGGCCAGCCGCAGCGGCGCGCTTCCGCCCTCAGGGCTACCTCGGGCCCCGAGCGCCTAGCACCACAAGGCCACCTGCAGACTTGCGTGCGAGTCGTGCTGCGTGCGCTACGGCAGCTTGATTGATGGAGGACGCGTCGCGCCTCGCGTGCGCAGGTGATTGCCAAGCGCTCCGCTCTGAACCCTGTCGCCGGCTTCACGCTCACCGCCGGCGGCCACGAGTGGGCGTACCGCCGCAGCGAGGTGTCTGAGGGCGCCGCGGAGCAGGGGACGCCTGACGTACTGCTGCTGCACGGCCTGGGGTCCAGCGGGTACAGGTGCGCGAGAGGGAACGCCTCGTTTTGCTTCTGTCTTATCCTGCATTTTGGTGGGTTTCTCCATGTGTAGTTGAATAGGTTCATGTGCAGTCGCCACTCCAAAGGTTTGCGCCTGTTGTGGCTGCCAGGGGCCCAGGCACGAGCGTGCCCTTGAGGTGGGCGCGAGGTGCCGGCGCAGCTGCAGTGCGCGAGTCACCCTCGTAGTCGGACAGCAGGGCGCGAGCGGCCCCGGCAGGCTCGCGGCCCTACCGCTGCCACGCGCAGGCCGTTCGCCAAACCGCCCACACGCTTTGCCCCCCGCACAACCCCCTCGACGCCACGCGCTTTGCAGCTACCGCAACACCCTGGCGCTCCTGGGGGGAGCCGGGGTGTCTGCAGTCGCGCCCGACTGGATCGGCCACGGCGACAGCGCCAAGCCCGCCCCGGCCCGGTTCAAGTACTCTGAGTCGGCCTACATCGAGGCACTGGGGGCGTTTGTGGCGGCCCTGGACATAAAGAAGCCGCTGGCCCTGGTGGTGCAGGTGGGTGCTTGTATGTATGTGTGTGTGCGTGTATGTGCGTGTATGTGCGTGTATGTGCGTGTGTGTGCGTGTGTGTGCGCGCGCGTTCATGCGCGCGCGGGTGCGCGTGCGAGTGTGTGTATGTGTGTGGTCATGGAACGGGTCATGCACACATCATTGTGTGTTGCGGGTATCTGCACGCGGGCGGGCATGTGATTGTGAAGCGTGTGGGCAGGCATGTGTTTGGAAACACACACACACACACACACACACACACACACACACACACACACACACACACACACACACACACGTGTGAAGTGCGTCCTGTCACCCCGCGTCACCCGTCCCCGGCCAGGGCTCGGTCCTCAGCCACTACGCGCTGCTGTGGGCCCTGGACAACCCGGCCCTCATCGACCGCCTCATAATCCTCAACACGCCCCTCGCCACGTCGTGCAAGCTGCGGCCAGAGCTGGTGGGCGGCGCGGGGGCGCGCGCGCAGGCCTGGGTGGCATTGGGGGGGGAGGGACGGCGCGTGCACGGGCGCCAGAGGCCCAGGCAGCGTGCCGAGGGAGCCGAGCCATGGCGCTGTTGCGCTGTTGCAGATTTGAAGCCCCTCACCCCACACGCTGAGAGGATGCCCGCGCACTCACACATCCCACGCCAGGCGGCCTACAAGAACCCCATCCCCTTCCTGCGGCCAAAGCCCGACGTGAGTGCAGCCCCCGCGCCCCGCATTTGCTGCCCCTGCCTGTGGATCACACACAAACACAGACACCCACGTCCACACGCAAACGCACACATGCTCCCACACATGCAAGCACTCGCTCGCATGCACAAGCACACACAGTCTGTCTCTCTCTCACTCAATCTCTTGGGCCATCTCTCTCTTTCACGCTCACATACATCCACACACCCTGGCACCCACACAATGTGTAAAACATCACGGTTACACAAGCACGCCACCCCAAAAACGCACTCATGCCCCCCCCCCACAGGCGGTCTTTGATGGCACCCTCTTCAACATGTCTGGCAGCCCCTACGCCATGCTGGAGGCGGATGCCCTGGCCTACGGGCGGCCCTACAAGGAGAGCCCCGCAGCCAGCGCCGCGGTGTGGGCCACCATGGACGCCATGCCGGCCTGGGGGGACCTCATTGGGAAGGTGCGGCGCGTGTGGTCGTGGAAGTGCGTGTGGGTAGGAGTGTACGTGTGCAAGGGTGCGTGCGTGCTGATGTTTCAGTGAGGGAGACGGCTTGCGTAATGCACGAGTCCGCTCGTCCGATTTTCCAGGGACGCGTGGGGTGCACTACATACATTGCCAGCGTGCACCTCACATCTTGTTACACGGCAAGGCTGTGCACTATCCCAACTGGATCCTTTGTCCCAGTGCTTTCACCCGTTTTATTGACCTGCCACGCCAAAAAATGGCGCTGCGATATGCTGTCACCGCCCCCCACCCCCAACCCTCTGCCCCACATCCCCCCCCCCCCCCCC
>NW_014010788.1:7246-8699 GCF_000611645.1 Monoraphidium neglectum
CCCCGCCCCCCTCTGGAACAGATCGACGAGGGCTACCGCCGCTGGAAGCAGCCCAGCCTGCTGCTGTTCGGCGCCAACGACCCCTTTGTCGACACGCGCAGCGCGTTTGCGTTCCTGGAGACCAAGGTGGGCAGCTGCCCTGCGGCTGCCAAGCTCTAGTTTGGGGGTGGAATCTTGCATGCGTTGCAACATGTAGAGACAAGCAACATGCTGCTGTGGTGTTTGAACAGCGTGTGTTGCTGTTTGTTTCCTCCTGCTGCCCAACCACACGCCGCCTGCACTCTTGCCTCCTCCCTTCCTCGCCGCAGCGCACCAACATGCGGACCACCACCGTCGCCGCCAAGGTGAGCACCTAATCTGATTAGACGCCGCGGGGTGTCGCGTCGGCAGTCGCGCGCCGCCCAGCAGGAGTCGCGGCTCCCTCATACCCTGCCTTCCTGTGCAAAAGGGTACCTATCGCCCTCGCCCAGCCCAGCTGCCTGCGCGATGCCAGGCACAAACAGTCCCATTGCTCTTTCATCCAAGTCAGCTTGCCGGGAAATGCATGTGTGTCCCACCCCCGACCGCACGATTCACCCACCTCTCCTCCCACTACGGTCCCGTCCCTTTTTTCCCTCCCTCTCAACTCACACTCCCCCCCCTCCGCCGCTGCTCCACCTCGCCACCATCCCCCAGCTGGGCCACATGCCGCAGGAGGACTTTGCTGATGCCATCCACCCGCCCCTCCTGGGCTTCCTCAAGGGGGAGGACCCCAAGGAGGCAAAACTGGCCATGCGCATGACTAAGTACGGCCTGGAGGGGGCATGACCGCAGAGGGTCAGCCACCCTGGCTTGCAGCCGCGCTTGGATGCGCACGCGCACCCTCACCCGCACCCCTTGAGGTGACAAGGATTCACTTTGAAGCGGTTCGCGGCAGCGTTACTGGGTTCTCGCTTGAGTGGGATTGGTCGTGATGGCGCACACCTTTGCATGGGCGTTCATGGCAGGGACCGGCAGGGGACTGGCGTCGGGGGGCCGCCGGCCGCCGCGTAGCTTCCAGCTTGCGACATTTGCTTACTTCTGCGCATGCCACTGAGATTGACTTGCGGCGATGATGAGCAGGACGCGTGCTCTGTTGCCCAGGGCTGCATGTGGACCTGATTTGGACACACGCTTTGCGAGGTGTTTGGAATGTTTGCACAGCAACGCTGGGTCACATGTGTTGGGTGCTGTGCTGTCACCCCTTGTAATGCCCAACACTAATCGGGGGGTTGAAGCACGGGCTGCCCTGGCCTCCCTGCTAAAGTGCAAAAGGCAACGCCATAAGGCGGTGCTGCGAGTGAGGGGCAGGCGTCTGCTGCAGCCCACACAGGATGCAGTGAGGCGGCGCTGGGATGCGCAGCTGTGCCGAGGCCAGCCCGCAGGCACAGCTACCTTGCCGGCAGCTGCGCAGTCGCGCCAGGGCGGCGTAGCA
>NW_014010787.1:0-7957 GCF_000611645.1 Monoraphidium neglectum
CCCCTCACCTCACCGCCAGGCTCCTGCCCCACCTCGCGCTCGCCGCCGCCGCCGCGCTCTCGCCCGGCGCGTTCGCCGGGCCCGCGTACGCCGCGCTCGCGGCCTGCGGCCTGGCGTTCGTGCTGGCTGTGGACGCCGCGAAGGCACGCAAGCTCTTCGGCCGGCACGGGCACGCCGCTGCCGCCGCTGCCGCCGCGCCGCGCGCGGGCGCCGCCAAGGCACGCGTGGAGTAGGTGGGGCGCGGCGGGCGGCGCGGCGGCGTTGCCCGCCGCGGGCCGCGGCGCTCGTGGGCCGCAGCAGGTTGTGAGGGGCTTGTGGCTCGCGGGTAGTTGGGAAGGATCGGACGCGTTGGGGTGAAGCCGCTGAGTCGAGTAGAAGCCACTGCATTGGGAGGTAGCCGCTGCGTGGGGAAGAGGCTGCTACGTTGGGAGAAGCCGCTGCACCCACGAGCGCAGAGTGGAGGTTGAACACCTCCAACCTGCGCCCGCCCGATGCATTTCACATAATGCCCAGGCAGCGACGCCACGAATATGCATGTGCTGAGCACCGGCCTCGGCTGTGCCCGGCCAGGCCCTTGGCCAGAGGCGACCAACTGCGAACCTTTCAGACGGGGGCGGCTGGCCCACACCGCCGGGCGGCAGACAGGCTGCCGCTGCACACAGCGCCGGGCTTTTTGGGACCAATCACTGCTTGCACTCAGCCTAGCAACAGGTGACATCAGCGCTGCCCTTGCGTCCTGGTCAGCGCGGGGTCCGGGTCACTTTGGATTACTCACTATCACGAAAAATATCTGTTGCCTGCGGCGCAAGCGCGCGGCCTGCTGCTCTATCCAGCTGCTGCATGCCGGCATTTCGGCGCGCCGCGACATTGAGCGCCAAAACGCGCACCCACTCACATACTGCGGCGCGCCATTGGCAGCCATACCACGCCCCTGTGCTCGCACACATGGGCACACTCTCAATTGCACGCACGGTCCGGCGAGCTTGCTCAAAGCGCGCTTTCTTTACACATCAACGCCAGGCGCACTGACACTAACTGCCGCAGCACAAACTTCTGTAAACTACATTCACCACGCCACTGCTGCTTCGCGCTCTGCGGGCCTCACGAGCACCCAGCCCAGGGGCTGGCCGCACTCCTCCCCGTCACACAGCCAAGCGGCGCGCACGCAGCAGGTACAAAAACAGCCACGCACTGTCGATGCTGCTGATGACCACCACCATGACTAAGCTGACTGCCAGCACCAGCCCCGCGCGCCGCAGCGCCTCTGGCAGCGGCGGGGACACAAATTGCGGCAGGACCTCGCCGCATGACGCGACGAAGCGGGCGGCGGCGACGAGGGCGGACGCGAGCCACAGGGGCACGGTGTTGGCAAACTTGGAGAGCCTGGGGGAGGGGGGCCGTCGAGGGGTATGTCGAGTCTCGAGGCGGCGCGACAGCCCTTTGCTGGGGCAGGCGCAGGCGTCAGCAGCGACAATCCAAGCACAAAATCGGTCCGCGTCGAAATCGCGCCCTGGGGCGGCATGGGTGCACGCCTTGTAACTCACCAGTTGCGTGACCCCAGCCGTCTCAATTGCTCGTCCGAAAGCCCAGCTGCTGTCATGCCCGGAGGCACAGATGCATCGTTCGGATCGCCGCTGCTGCCGTCGTCGCCGCTGTATGCCCGAGCCGCGGCCAAACGCGTGACCCTGACAGGAGCTGCCTGGAGATGTGTAAGAGAATGCAATTCTGTGCTGCCTGGCCCGCGCGCAGCCTTTTCTGATAGCTCCGGGTGATACCCACTGCCGCTGCTGTGCATCGATGCGGCGGTGTGCTGCGGCCGACGGTTGTCTCCCAAACAGCAGCAAGCGCGATCATGAATCCTAAGACCCGTTCCTCTTCGTATCAAAGACTGCATGGTTGAGCAAGGCGCTGGGTTGCTGTTGCTCAGTGAGCTCCGGTATACGTGATCTCCAGAGTGCGACCGCCTTTGCTCAATTTTTGCTGTTTATGATGTGACACTTCCCACAATGTATTTTTGACCGCCTATAGCGTGTGGCATTCCAGTGTAACCATGTGCGAGCACATTATAAGCGCGAGCAACTGCCTGGTGAATAAGCCTTCGCGCTTTGTCCATTTGTGGGAGCCTCCTCTACATCACCTGTCCTCCGTTTGGCCTTGCACCAGATGTATTCTTGCCAAATTTCTCTTGGAGCAGTCAATTACATGGGCCGAAATCGAGCCCAAGAAGGGATTGGCAAAGACCAACAGACATCCGGCACAGTGACGCGGGCCGGTCACTGCTTCTTGGCGGCCGCCAGCAGCTCCTTCCCAGGCCCCAGCTTGGGCTTGAGGCTGATCTCCCTGGTGATGTCCACGGGCTGCTGCGCCTCGTGGGGGTGGGCGGCGCCCTTGTACACCTTGAGGTGCAGGCGGATCTCGCGGCCGAGGCCGCCCTTGGGCAGCATGCCCTTCACCGCCTTCTCAATGATGCGCTCGGGGATGCGCTGCGCGGGGCGGCGCGGTGTTGGAGGGGGCAGAAAGCGTCAGCGCAGCACTGGGTGGCGTGCCGGGCTTGGAAGTGTTTGCACCGGCGCAGCCGGGGGAGTGCCGAGCATGCTGTTCCAGGCACGCCTCATGGCCCGAGCTCTCGCAAGGTCGACCGTCGGTTCCAGGCAGGACGCACGCGCCGACCGGGACACGCCAACCGCCCACCTGCTGCAGCTGGTTGAAAGTCTCGATGCTCCAGCTGCCGGGCCGGCCGTTCACGTGACGGAAGTAGGTCTTGTCCGACGCCTTGTTGCCGGTCACGGTCACCTGGATGGAAAAACAAATGCAGCGAGGGCCGCAGAGCAGAGCAGAGCGTTGGACTGAGGTCAGTGCGCAGCGGTGGGCGCGGCAGCGTGCAAACCATAGCTGGGCGGCGTGCAGGTCAGCCTGCCGCCCAGCGGGGAAACACGCCGTGTGCCTTTGACGCCCGCCCAGCTCTGCATGCTCAATAGCAAGCCGTTTGCCAGCAGTGTTTTGCATCATGCCGACACGCTTGGGGCTGCACCCTGCTGCTGCCGCCTGTTCAATGATTCGCGCACAAGACGCTGCATTGGCCAGCCACAACCGTACACCCACGAATGCTGTGCGTGCTGTCCCAGTGCACCGCCAGGTTGCCACACCTCTAGATCACAGCGGCACTCTCTCCCCCAACAGACTCCTCGCCACAGGGCGAGCCCTCGCAACATTAAGGCTGCCTTTACTTCAGGCCGCCCCCTGCTACCCAGTCTTCCATTGCGCACCCCCGCCCCCACTGCTCAGCCGCAGCCCCCCACCTTCTCGGCGTTGATGACGATGACAAAAGCGCCCATGTCCATGGAGGGCGAGTAGGTCGGCAGGTGCTTGCCCCTGATGTAGGTCGCCGCCAGCGTCGCCAGGCGGCCCAGGGTCTTGCCCTGTACAGGCGCGGTTGGCACGTCGGGTCAGGGCGGGGTCATCTGGCGCGCTCGGGCGACGCTGCGCTTCGGCTGCGACGGGCTCAGGGGGAGCGTTCGAAGGCCCCAAGAGCGCCGCATCGGCAGCGCAGCGCAGCTGCGCACCTCCGCGTCGATGATGTACCACCGCTTGTTGGCGTTGGCCGTGTCGGCGCCAGTGGGGTAGTAAGACTTGTTCAGCAGGTCCCCCTTGAACGCGGGCGCGTCGGTCGCAGCGGCTGCAGGCGCGCGCAGGGGCCATCCCCGGGGAAGGGCGCGTTTCGGACACGAGCCAGGTGCGGGGTGCTGCGGAATGCGGCTGCATTGAGTCGCGGCTGCCACGCCGCTCAGTGCGGTGAATGCAACGCAGGGAGGCTGGACTTCATGGCGCAGTGTCCCAAGCGGCGGCAGTGGCGGCGCCGCCGCAGCAGCATGTGCGCGCCGCTGGCGGCCCGCTAGCGGTGCGCCGATTGCAAGCGTTCCAATCACATTCGTGCCGCATTCTCAGCCGCATATGGTGCCCTCATTCGCACCTTGGCACACCACCACAGGGACAACCCGCTTGGAGAGCTGCTGCACGCCCGCAACCCGGAGCTTGCCGGTCTGAAAGGCATTGCGGGGTGCGGCCACCCTTCTGTCCACTGCCGCAGAGCGCGCGAGCTGTGTCTGGTGCAGCATGGCTGCTGTGGCCTTGTCTGTGTGTGGCGCGACTGCGTTCTAGGGATGGCCCTCCTCGCGTCGCTTATCGCGTGACTCGATTCGACAATTGTACGCTATTGACGAGGCCGGCCAATGAGCGTCAGTGCGTCGAGCTGTAGAATGAGGTGGGCCGACCTCCGGCCTTCGGTCGTCTTTGGGGTCACAAACGAATCCCTTGGCCGTTGCAGACGGTGTTGTGTGCCGCATATATACTTTCCGCTATTCAAGCCGTCGCATCAGCTAGCAGCGGAGCAGAGCAGGCCACCACAGCAGCAATGGCGTCCCTGTGCGGCCACCGCGCGGGTGCGTTGGCGGCGATACAGCGCAAATAATGTTACTGGATCCCTTGAGGCGCATTCCTGAGTCTTGCTGCTCGCGTGCGTGCTCGACCGCAGGTGTGTTTGGCTCAGCGGTGAGGGGGGCTCCTCGTGTGGAGCGGGCGCGCCTTGTTATCAGGTGAGCGTAACAATGTTATTGTCGGAGGCAGCTGTGCAGCGGCCAATGGCCGGTGCAGCCAGTGCAAGGCGGCGCGACGCACCGCTGCCGCCGTCGCTGCGCGTGCGGTTGCCGGCAGAGGCACAGCCGCAGCACTATCGAAAGGCTTGGCACTGCAATTGTGGCAAATTCATGGCAACGCGAGCCTGTCTGGCATTGGCGGTCCATGTGTTGCCACCTGCAGCAGGTCACAGCCAGCACTAGTGGGCCGTGGGTCTCGGGTCTCCTCCTGCAGCAGCATGGGCCCAGGGCAGCATTTAAGCAACCTCCCAGGCCAGCCGCCCCTTTGGCAACTGCAGCCCCATCCGAGCAGTTCACAAAGCAGCAGACCCCCCTTTTGTCCAACTGTCATGGCACCTAGCACATCGGACCTGGCCCTCCCTGAGTAGTCACTCAGGCGCCCATAGCGGCCACGGCACAACCCCTCCACCGCTGAACACGACACCCCGATCAATCACAAACAAACCACAGCGCCTCCTTCAAGAACAAGGAGAACATCGACCTGGAGAAGGTGCCCGCCTACAAGCAGCACGACTCCGATTCAGGCAGCACCCAGGTCCAGATCGCGCGGCTGTCGGCCCGCATCACCCAGATCGGCGACCACATGAAGGCCAACCGCAAGGACTTCTCGTCCAAGCGGGGGCTGGAGGCCGTGCTGAGCCAGCGCAAGCGGCTGCTGCGCTACCTCTACCGGACTGACAGGTGGGCTGGTGGCTCGTGGGCGGTGCGCTTGCAGGCCCCTGGGAGTGGGTGTGACCGACATGGCTTGGTTGGGGAGGGCAGCGGGGGATCGGACGGAGAAGGCGGCCTTCGTGCAGCCGGTGGCACATTGCTACCACGCAAGGCCAAGCTGTGTGCTTCGCCCGGGCAAAAGGGTGCTGCTTAGTGCAGCAGTGGTACTAGCACTGCTGCGTCAGCGACTGCGTTGGCCCCCCGCCCTGGTGAGGCGGGGGGTCGCAACTACTGGTGCATCAGCTGTCCCTCTGCTGCCGGCGGGGCAGCCAAGGTATGTCAGGCTCTGACATCACTGCAGCAGGCTGCACGCAGTCTCTGACCCTGGCGCCGGGCGCGCGAAAACCCTCCCCCTTGCTAGGGCTGCGTATGACAAGCTCATCGGCGAGCTGGGCATCCGCTCCGTCATCGCGGGCGACAGCCACAAGGCCGCCCAGAGGGTCGCCGCCGCCGCCGCCGCCAAGTAGGCGTGCTCACACGTGTGCGTGGCAGCGGCAGCAGCAACCTCTCGCAGCGCCGGCGGCAGCAGCGGCAGCGGCGAGTCTGGGCGCCATTCACCCAGCGATTGCTGAGACCTTGTGCTGGATAATGGACCCCTCACCTCCTTTTCTCTGTAATTCTGGTCTAGCAAGTGCTCGTCTGGCCAATGATGGGAGCCTGGTTTTGTCGTCGGGCCAGTGAGGGACTTCGGTGGTACCGTCTTGTTGCAATGCTTGCATTGGAATCTAAGTGAAGTGCATAGATTGTCCAAAAACCGGGGCGAGCAAGCAAGGCGAAAGCATGTCGGCAAGGAGCAAGATGGCTGCATGGCCGTGGCTTTTTCAACCCGTCAACCAGCTGAGCCAGCGCCGCATTAATGCACATTGCCAGGTGGCCGCGCACTGTGCCCACGATCCATCACTAGAATGTGCAGTTGTGTGCTCGGCATGCCACGGAAGGTAGTTGACCAGACTGCAGTGAGCAACATGTGTATGAGGACCAACAGCCCGTCAGCAAGAGCGGGAAAGATGCGGTGAAGGCCTGGGCGCCAGACCCCTGCCTCAACATTCGATCAAAGCAAAGCATCGTCCGTGCATTTTGCGCCCTTGTCGAGGATGGTGGCTTTTGTCCCGCAGGTCTGCAGGGTGACGGGTTGCTCAGCAAAGCAGAGCAGGGTCCCTTGCGTTTGGCCGAGCAGCTGCAGGGGGTACATAATGAGCTGTTTCAATGCCATCACTGCAGTTGCAAAACGGCTCTATACCTAGGCCTGGCCAAAGCAGCAGGTGTGCAGATGCAGGAGAGACTATTTGCGGCGCAACACTTTGCCAGCAAACATTGACAATTACAGCCTGCAGTATATCGTGCATCTTGTTGTGTGCTTCCTGGCTTCGAAAATTCTCTAGAAGCTAACACATGTCAGCCAATGAAGGTGGCGCCAAGACCACCACAGGTGGCCGCTGCTGTGTGCTGCAACTGCAGCTGGCAATGCTACAAAGTCGACCCATGCACAGCCTGCGGGCCTACACGCGCTGGGGTTGCGTTACTTCCCCCTGATGTTGGTGAGACGTCAATCCCCACTTCCCTATCGTTTGTTGTGGCACAATGCCCAAACAACGCAAGGGTTATGGCCGAGCAGCCATGCATTTCCAGCCTGCAGTGCGTCAACGATTAGTGAAGAGTCAATGGGATGGGTTCAGCCTGAGGCCTGCACATTCACGCGCCTCGAGCGCTCGCAAGCATGCATGGCGCAAAGAAAATGTCCTCAAAACCACCTATTGTAGTAACTATTTAGCTGGAATCATACCTACAAGCTTGGCGCCTGACTGGACCGGACATGCTAGCAAGCAGGCACGCTGACCGGGTCTGCCTGGCCTGATCGCGATCGCGCGCCCCCTGATCTCTCATTGGCGCAGCCCCATATACCCTAGTGCGCATCGCATCCAGCGAAGTACGAACTCTCTCGCCAGGTACACACACGTTGCCACGCACTCCTGCCATTGGCCACTTCTGGCCACTGATCCGTGCCGTTGTGCATGACACCCATGGTGCTTCTCGACCTTTCGAGGCCTGCGGTCGTGCCATCCCGGCGAGGCAAGGTACGTCAGATCGTGCTCCGAGACCAATGCATCCCACTGCTCGGGCTTCACCATCCAACGGTACACCCATGTGTCATGTCATTTTAACCCTCGCAGGGCAAGTCAGTCTCAGTGCTAGCCAAGGCTGCATCACGTGCGGGCCAGTCGCAGGCCGCCCACGCACCCTGGAGCTCGTCGCCTCTGCCCCGCACCATCCGCACGCGCATGCTGGCACGCTCGATCAAGTGAGTTTCTAGGCTAGTTGCTGAGCTGCTGTCTGTGCATAGAGCATTCCGGGGCCCACCTGGACACTCGGCGTTGCCCTCTCACCCATTTCAACATGTGCTGTCCCCACGTGCCACCGCCACCACCCTGCGCGCCCATACCGCAGGCCCGCCCTCCAGAACAAGATGTCCTCCCGCCGGGACGTCTCCCAGTGGCTCAGCGGCGCCGCGCCGGCGCCCGGCCCCTCCGCCGCCGCCGGCCCCTCTGCGGCCTCGGCCCCGGCGGCGCCGCGCCGCGGCCACGCGGCCGCCGCGG
>NW_014010786.1:0-7943 GCF_000611645.1 Monoraphidium neglectum
GCATGTGGCAGCCCAAGAGCTGACGCTGCAACGCACCGTCGCCGCCACCGCCGCCGCCACCGCCCTTTGATGGATCCAGCAGCTCTCGCCGCAGCTTGGCCAGCTTGGCCTGAGGGTAAGATGTGAGTGGGTGGTGGCGGCAAATCAGCACATCCGTGCGCACGGTTGAAAACGACGCAGCCAGCACTGCATGGTGGTCACGAGCCACAGCCGCTCTGCGCCACCAGGCAGCAAGGAGCTGCTGCATGCTGGGTGCCGCGCCCAGCCGCACCTTCAGCATGCCCAAGTGCCCCATGGTGGCCTTGTTTTTCTGGGTCCTGGCCATCTGCGAGGAGAAGCATTTTATGATGGCAGGGTAATGGTGCCATAAATTAACAATAGAGGCGGGTGGTAGAGGCAGCGTTTGGCAAGGAGGCTGTGGCACTGCTGCAAAACGCGGTTGCGGCGGCAGCAGCGCACGCTCAGGCTGCACTGCGAGCGGCAGCGCGCGCAAAAGCGGCGCATCGCACCCATGGCCCCCACTGCAGTCTATCGGTGTTTCGCGAAATCCATTGCAACACCGCCACATGACTTCCCCCTCATTGCAGCACTTGAGCCACGACACCAGCGATCTCGCCGCCCAGCGCACCTCCGACTCAATCTCCGCAATCTTTTGAAGGACACTCATGGTTTCTGGTGCTCCCTAGAGCTGTTACTTTGCAAAGAGGGTGCTCTCACAACACGAAACTGTGATTTGGCGGCCTGTTATCTACGTATGAGCTGAGGGGCGAAGAGTCGTTCGTGGGAATCAACCAGAAATGTTGTGTGGCGGCCGAGGCCACAGCTCGAACAGGGCAAGTACTGCCAGGCATCCTTGTCTACCCGCAACTTCGGTGACCGGTGTCATCGGCATCAGTCAAAGGTGCAGTGTGCGGGAATAATGATTGCTGCGCATATGGTGGCTGTGCGACAGCGACAAAGTCTTCCAGGCACAAGGGATGAGAAGCAACACCATCTCGATCAGGTCACATCGATGAGGCGCCTGTTGACCTGGCCTGGTCAAGGCATGGGTTGACTCTTGTGCGTGTGCTACGGTACAGTCCCCTAAGCTCGACCCACAAGCAGAGCCTGTACGATGAGGGCACGCTGTGTGCTGATTTCCGAAAAGGCCCAGGCTGGAAAATGCCGAGGCTGCAGGGCACTTGGAGGTTGTGATCCCAGACCCCCAAAACGCCGTCTGAACCATTGGCGTCCAAATGGTCAATCTTCAGGTAGAACATTGTCTATCAACGTCCTACGCAGCCCATAGGCCTGGGACCTTCGGCCCTTGCGTTAGCGTTGTTTTCGCGGGGAAGCCGTTGCGTCCTTTTGGTCCGCACAAGGCAAACAATACACGGGGAATAATTCAGTCAAGGCATCAGTCACGTCAACAAGATAGCGGCTGAGCAGCGAGGCGGCACATCCACC
The DNA here is from genome assembly GCF_000611645.1 of Monoraphidium neglectum. Classification (NCBI taxonomy): domain Eukaryota; kingdom Viridiplantae; phylum Chlorophyta; class Chlorophyceae; order Sphaeropleales; family Selenastraceae; genus Monoraphidium; species Monoraphidium neglectum. The sequence continues at coordinate 1,447 of NW_014010786.1, forward strand.
CAACACCGCGTGTCTGGCATTCACACCCCAATGGCAGCGCCCCTAGCACCACGGGTTTGTGGAGTGCTTACACTGCTGCTAATAGCAGCAGCATACACAGCAGCCGCAGCTGCACCCCAATGGGATGGCGAACTGGGCGCGCCCACGCCTGCCGGCGGCCGCGGCAGCAGGAAGCTGCGTCAGTTGGGATGTGAGCTGCTGAGGCCCCGTGCTGGGTCCCAGGATCTGCTGCCTGCGCTGGCGGACTCTCAGACCCCGCTGAGAGATCCCGCGTCATCTCTCGCAGGCGCCACCAAGTCACTGGTCATCGCGTACGGGGCCACGCCACCAACAAACATCAGACCCCTGCTGGACCAATCGCCGCCGCTGCCCAAACTTGACGTGCGCTGCGGGTTGCAGGGACATACAGAACTGAGGTTCAGGCCACAGCATGCCTTGCCCTTGGCTAACGGGACACATATTCTTGCGGAAAACCCACACATACGAAATTGAGCTTGCGGCGGTTAGCTGCTGCTGCTGCTACAGAAGGCGCGGGCCCGCGTACTGTTGCGGGAGGTGGCGTCCCTGTGCCATCTCTGGCAGCAGCCGGCGCTGGCCGCACACGGCAACCCGCCCCGTTTGTGTGTCGGCCTGCCGGCCCCCTCCTCCCCCCGTGCGCGTACTTTCTCCGTCCCCACCCAACCAAGCAACCTTGCAATTCACAACCGGTACCCCCACACCCCTGCTCCCACCGCAGGTCACCAGCGCGAAGCAGGTCGAGCTGGCCAGCCTCATCGACGCGGCCTCCTGCATCCGCACCGCACCGCGTGTCACGGGGGCCCTCGTCATCTGGGACGACGGCACAATCCCAGACCTGTCGGCACTGGGCAACCTGAAGACCGTGTCTGGGCCGCTGGTGCTGTTCGGGGTGAACGGCAACAGCAGCATCGCGTCGCTGGCCGGGCTGGAGAAGCTCGAGGTGAGCGGCAGGGGCCAGCAGAGCTGCAGGCGTGCGTGGCCGCCTGCTTGTCAGGGGGATGGGAGCCGTGGTCCACTCCTGCTGATGAAGCAGAGCTGCATGCAAGTTCGTCCTGCCGCGCCCGCTTTCCAGAGCGTCATTCAGTCACCCCTTCCATAGCCACACCCCGGCTGGCAGTGTCGCATGATCCGTCTGTGGTGCTGATCATCAGTCACCTTCCCTGAACCTGCTGCCGCCCCTCCGCACTCCTCTATTTCCAATACATTTCAGAGTGTTGGTGGCTTCACCCTGGCCCACATGAACAAGATCAAGGATCTCACGGGCCTGGGACGCCTGACAGACGTAGCGGAGGACCTGGTGGGCGGGGGTGGGCCGGCCTGTGTGAACCCCAGGGCGCAGGGGTTGACCAGAGTGGCTGGAGTGGCTGGGTCAAGGGACAAATCAGCACTGCTCGGGTGCTGCTCAAGCTGCAGGATTCTGCCGGTTGAAATTCAGGCAGCAGGTGCACAAAGCGGGTGCGCCTCCTCTGCCCACGCCAGGTTCAACCGCGGGTCTGCTGACAAGCAGGCATGCTGCCGCGTTGGCCCAACATGTTAACCCCGGTCAACCCCCGACCGCCCCTGCCAGGTGATTTGGGACAACGACGGGCTGCAGAGCCTGCGCGGCATTGGGCCCTTCACGCAGCTCTTCAGCCGCCTGTGGATCGACACCAACCCCCTGCTCACAGACCTGACCGGCCTCGACGTGAGCCCCTCCAATTGGATGCTGCATGGCCGCACCGCAAGCCTGCCATCTGCCTGCCGTTTGTGTCGCGCGACAGCCAACACGCGCGGCCTCATCCAAACCTCGGCGCCCCCGCCCGCCCCCCTCCGGCTAAACGCAGTCCCTGGCAGCGCTGGATTATGATCTGGTGATCCGCGAGAACCCCCTCCTGCGCACACTTGACGGCCTGGGGGCATTGCAGGCAAGGACGCGCGTGGGGCCGCGGTCCGGCAGCTGGTTGCAAACGCACGCCCCAGCTAGCGCAGCGACATTGCATCCTTCGAGTAGGCAGCAATACACATTGCGGCAGCTCTTCTCATTGCCTGCCAGACACCTTTACACGCAAAAGCTGCAGCACGCCCGCTCGTCATCAGCACTACATGCGCACGAACGTCGGCGCCCGCGTGCCGCACCCCCCACCCGTCCAGACTGTTGGCGGCGAGGTGTCCCTGGTCAACAACTTTGAGCTGGTATCAACAGCAGGCCTCAAGGCCCTGCGCAGCGTCGGTGAGCTGGCGGCAGCACCTCGTGCCCTTCAGAGCTGCAAGGCCACAGCATGCGACAGCCCCGGCTTATAAAAGCCCCAGTCGTTATGCCTGCTCCAGTCCCCCCCCTCGATGCATCAGCAACTGCTCGATGAGTTCGCATTGGCGTCATGCAAGCTGCGCCTCAGGGGGGGGATTGGGGCGCGATCCCTCCACAAGCCGTGCGCGGTCGCTCAGTGACGCAGCCCTGCTCCACACGCGCATGTGTGTGTGCATCTGCTCCCGCCCGCCGCCCCGCCAGGCATCAGCCTGGCGGTCATGGGCCACCCCAAGCTCGAGGACCTGGACGGCTTCTCGCGCATCGCGGCCATCCCTGGTGACCTGGTGATCTACGAGACCTCCCTGGAGTCACTGGGGGCGCTGAGCAACATCCGCTCGGTCGGGCTCAACTGCGTGGTGCGCATTAGTCTCGCGCTGACAGCTGGCAGGCGGGCAGCACCCGCAGTTCGGCTGGTGTCGGCTCCAGTGAACTCAGCCCTGAACGAAGCTGCTTCTCATTGAGTCAGCCCCGCCACCGACCCTGCGTGCATCCAGTCAGCCATGCTGCCCTTGCGGCACACGTGTGCATGCACATTTGTGCACGTGTACGCTCGCGCGTGCGTGCACATGCAGTGGGGCGCTGCAGTAGTCCAGTGGTATCGCGCTGCAGTAGTCCTGGCTCGCCGGCAAACTTTGTATTCGCCGCTCCTGCTGCCCCCCGCCCTGCAGGTGGGCGTCAACCCTGATTTGGAGAGCCTCGAGGGCCTTGGTGAGCAGGCCACGATTGAGGGGCAGCCTCGACACGCGTGCCCGCTGCTGAAGCCTCTACGGCACTCGTCACATTCGCCCTGTGACATTACCACGGCCGTGCGCAAGAGAGTGACAGGCTGAGTGATTGCCAGCCACCAACTTGCCGCCACCTAGACACCAACGCCAGCACTGCTCGCTGAGTGAGCGCTATACATGTTCGCGGTGCGGCACAAGCACAACCCCAACACACGCCCCGTGTCCCCGCGCTGCAGGCAATCTGACGTCTGTCGGGGCGCAGCTCTCCATCTCGTTCAACAACAACATCACCAGCCTCAAGGTGCGGCGGCGGCACCCCGGCCCGAGGCCGCCGCGCCGCTTGCGCTTGCTGCGCCCCGGCCCCTGCTCCAGCGCCACGGACCCCGGACAACCCCCTCGGTCGCGACCAGCCGCCGCCCACAGGCCGGGCCTCTTCGCAGCCCTTACCCTTGACTGTTTTCCTTGCAGTTTCCAAACCTCGACCCCACGCTGATGACCAAATAACGACCTGTTCCCCATTGCCACCTGCGTGACGCGACCACCCACCAGGGCCTGGGCAACCTGCAGCGCGTGGGCTACGACCTGCTGATCCGCTCCAACGCGGCCCTCCAGACGCTGGCCGACCTGCCCCGCTCCCTGCAGTCCGTCGGCGCCGCCCTGACCGGCGACCTCGTCATCACCAACAACCCCGCCCTCGACAGCCTCGAGGGCCTCGGCGCCGCGGGCGGCGCGCTTTCCGAGGTTGCGGGGCGCGTGGTGATCGCGGACAACGGGCCGGGGTTGGAGCAGGCGGCGCAGGAGGTGGACGCGCTCAAGGCGGTCGCGAAGCCGAGGGTGATCACGACCCAGCTGGTGAAGGACAGCGCCGCGGTCGCGCCCGTGGCCGCGCGCGCGGCGCCGCCGCCGGGCGCCGCCGTGGCCGGCGGGGGTGCCGCGGCGCGGGCGGCCCCTCGCGCGGGCACAGCAGGCACTGCCGCGGCTCCTGCTGCCGGCGCCCCAGGCGCAACCAACGGCGCTGCGCCGACGCGCAAGGCTCTCCCGGGCGCCGTGGCCCCAGCAGGTGCTGCTGCCGCTCCACCAGACAGCGGGCCGGTCCAGGGACCCGCGGCGCCAGCATCCGCCAGCACCGCCACTGGAGCAACCCCCGCCCCCTCCGCCCCGCCGGCGGCAGCCCCGGCGGCTGCGGGGCCGGGGCCGGCCGTTGCCGACGCGTCCGCCGCTGCAACGGGCGCGCCTGCGCTGCCCACGGCGAGCGGTTGATGCACAGCTTTTGGCGGCTGCAGATGCGACCCTGCGTGGCTGCGACGGCGGCGACGGCGCCTTGCCTCGCCTTCTAGTGCGGCTTGAGTTGATGAATCAGAGTTGGTGTAATCATGTTCCAAGGTTGGGCAGGCACACTGAGAGGTTACACAAACGCGCACGTCGGTTGTAAAGGCAAGGGCATACACAGTTGGCGGCGGTCCTTTTGCTATTAGCACCGCGCAGCGGCGGTCGTCACAACAGGAGTGACTCACAGGGCGACGCCGCACAGGCAGCAGCAGTCTTGCGTCAAACATGGCCAAGGGGCGGTTTTCTCGCGCGCTGTCTGGAGGGACACCTCCGAGCCGTGCACGCACGGCGTGGGGGGAATGCAGACAAGCGTGTGTGATTGGTGTTCCTCCCTCCCTGTTCACCCTCTTTGAGGCCCGTCCCCGAGTGTTGCTTGCTTGCGATGCACCAATGTCCCCAGAGTGGAAACACAGAAACGGTGCGGTCCTGACACCCCAGGCCCGGACTCTTCAGGCCGCATTTGCGCGCTGGCGGCCGCGTGGGCGGTGTGAGCGAGAGCAATGCACAGTGCCGCAGTGTAAGCGTAGCGCCGGCGGGATGTGCCAATAGAAAGCGCCGCAGCCGAGTCGAAAGAGAAGCAATCGCCATAAGGCTTGGGCGGGGTGTCCGGATCAGATTGCTTCTTTTCAGCAGGGGGCAAGGGGAGTGTGCATGCGCTTGGATCGAAAAGGTTTGCACAGCACACACCAACAGCAGCACTTGGAGGTTTGCCTGGCACAACAAGCAGCTGCGCCTGGCCCAAATGCACCTCCCCAGCACAGGGTGCACTTGTGTGTGAGCGCGTGGGCAGGTGGTTGCGTGTGTGTGCGTGTGGGTGTGTGCGAATCAGCGTGTAGGTGCGTGCAAATGTGTGTGTGTGTGTGTCAAGTGGTGCAGATCCCAAGACCCCGTGCTCTCAGGCAGTATAGTACGCGAGCTGGGACAAAGCTTGCAGCTCTGAGTCCTTCCCAGTTTCAACAATGCGCTCCACAACAGGGTCCTGGCCTATAGCATTAGCCAGCCCGATGGACCGCTGGGCGCAGCGGCTCGCCGGCGAACGCGCAAGGAGCCCCTGCGCGCATCGACTCGAGTGTTGTTGCCGCCCTTTATACGACGTGTGCGGGCCAGCAATCCAGGTTCATCAGCGCTGCTGAAATTCTGCAGCTGAATAACATGCCGTGCAGCGAGCGCTCCGCCTGGCACCGCGCGTGCGCCGCCGGGCGGCGGCGGTGCGTCGCCCCCGCCGCCCCGCGCGCCCCTTGCGCCCTCTCACGCAAACCCGCCCCCGCCGAGCTCCCACGGCGCCGCGCCGCCCTCCGCCGCGGGCGATCCGAACGCCCCCGCGTCGGCCCCCGCAGGGCGGCCGCCCCCCGCGGGGCTGTCGTCGCTGACGATGTGCATGTCCCTGACGAGGGCGTCGAGGTCGCAGGGCTGCATGAGGCGCGCCAGGTGCTCCAGCAGCACCTCGCGGTCGTCAAGGACAAGGGACAGCTGGGGGGGAGTGAGAGTGAGTGTGTGAGAGAATTTGTGTGAGTGTTGAGTGTGTGCGTGTGTATGTTTGTGTGAGTGTGAGTGTGTATGTGTGCGTGTGCGTGTGTGTGTGCATGTGTGTGTGCGTGTGTGTGTGTGTGTGTGTGTGTGTGTGTGTGTGTGTGTGTGTGTGCATGTGCAGGTGCGCGCGCATGCATGCGTGTGCAGGCGTGTGTCATGCAGTGTATGAAGAAGGGGAGGGACCTGTCTTGCCGGCCGCTACCTTGGACCATCATCCGACCTCCCACCCCCAACACAACCTCTCCACCCGACCATGCGTCTGCTTGCAACACCCCCTTCCCATCAATCCCCCCAGCTCTCAACCTATTCCGCTCCCCACCCTTCAGAAAAGATCAGTCACGACCCCCTACCCCACCTGGTGCGCCATCGACGTGATCCCGGCCTCCATCTGCCGCACCGCTTCCTTCTCAGCCTGCAGCGAGTCCATCAGCCGCCCCCGCTCAGCCAACAGCGCCTCCGTCTGCCGCGACACCAGCCGCTCGTTGCCCTCAACGCGCTCCTTCTCAGCAGACAGCGCCTCGACGCGCTGCTGCAGCTGCGCCTGGATCGCGCCCGCGCTGCCGGCGACGGCCTGCAGCGCCGCCAGCTGCCGCACCAGGTCGCCGCGC
>NW_014010785.1:0-7941 GCF_000611645.1 Monoraphidium neglectum
GGGGTATGTCGTCTCCTCTGATGGTGGGCAGCCTGGTATGCGTGGGGTGGCAGCTGCTGCTGAGGCCACACCCGCCATTGACTGGGCATGGTCGAGTGTGCAGAGCTGATTCCGCGAGCTCCCCAGCTCCCATAGCCAGGCAGCGCGTTGCAACCTCACTTGTGAATCTGCCCATTCGGGCAGAATCCCAGCAGCCGACCCATGCCGATGTTGTGAGGCCATATTGCATGAAGAGCAGCAGGCTGCGCTGAGGCAGCGGGATGGCGCCCAACAGAGCGCGCCGTCCAACTCGGTGGAGGGGGCAGTCTTTCCTTGCGAAGGCGCTGTCAGCCACGGCAGTGGCGACGGCCATCATGCGAGGTGCTGGGCGACGGCAGCGGCGGCGCCGCTGCAGGCGGGGGCGCCAGGCAGGGGCCGAGGGGGGTTGTGGGGACCATGGCCGGCTCCAGGGCCGCTGGGCTGGGGGAGGAGGCAGTGTTGGGCAGCTTGGTGGTGGGATGCCGCGCTGCATCTGTGAGGGAGGTGAGGCTGACACGCCACAGCTCATGACCCTGAAACCAGGGCGATCATGGTCCCGCAGGCGGAGGGCGGCCTCACCACCGCGCACCAATTGGCAGGCCAAGTCTGGGCAGCCGAGGCCGTACCGCGTTTTCTGCAGCTGTGCGGGCAGCCTGTGCGGAGAGGTGTCAAACGGCTGCGATGTCCCTCCACGCATCCCTGGTTCAAGCCCAGCCTGTCGTTTCTGTTGAACGTTTTTTCGCTCCACCATTTGGGTCGGCCGCGGCCGCGGCTCAGGTGGATGCGTCAACTGCACCCCACGCGACGTGCGCAGTTCAGGGGTCTGCGGCAAGGCTGGCGTTGAGGCGCAGTTACCGCCAGATCTGGGAGGCTGGCGGGCGGTGGTGGGCGTAGCTGCTGCCCTCACTGTGGCTGCCTGATGTTCTGCTGCGCCCGGAGCACAGAATGAAGCCGCGCGCCTCACTGTCACCGCCCTGAGCGCGGGACCCCCCGCCCTGCAGACATGCCAGCCGCTGCTCCGTGCCCCGCAGCCGTGCAACATCTTTTTACAGGGCGGTGCAGGCACAGTCACGCGCCAGCGTTGCGAAGGCCACCCGCCCCTCCTCTCCGGTCCTGTTTGCGCGGCTCCAGGCCCCGCGCCGCCGCCGCCAGCCGGCTGACCTCCGTTCGCAGCCGCCGCTCCTTGTCGCACCGCGCCGCGTCCGCCACGCGCGGCCGCTGGACCTCGGCCGCCCCGGCCGCCAATGCAGCGTCCGGCTCATGAGCGAGCGCCGCGCCCGGTTACAATTGCTGCGCCCGTGTGCCTCCCCTCCAACCGCTGCACCTCCAGGTGCAGGCGCTGGGCGGCAGCCGCTAGGGCGGCGCTGCGGCCGTGCTCCGCCACTGCCGCCGTCTCCTCCTGTACCGTCTGAAAGTCACAAAAGATGAGCAGGGCAAAAATGAGCAGGGCTCTTTGGTTGGTGGCAAGCCCTTGGTGGCAGCCGTAAAGCTTTGAGCTGGCTCATCACCTCAGTGACGATGACACTCTGACGTGGTTGTTTTGTGTGTGGTGATTAGGTGTGTGCGTCCACACATGCGCGCTCTTTGGGCTGGCATACCTGCGCTCCAGCCGTGCTGCACCACAGTGCAGCCACTGCAAGCTCCACAAGCCACCAAGATCCACGTCAACAGCCTCCCCCTTGAGCCCCAAGCCCCAATAATCTCGCAGTCCTCGCTCTCACCTTCATACTGTTCCCAGCCTCCTGCATCCCCTCAGGCGCCAGCAGCGTGAACAGCAACGCCCCCCACACCGCGCGCTCCGCCCTCTGCACATGCACAGGGGCGCCCGCCCCCTTGACTGCGCCAGCGTCAGGCAAGCAGCAGGGGCGGGATGCAGCAGCGCGGCCACCAGCTGCCGCATGTCCCGCGGCAGGGGCTCCCGCGGGGAGGGGGGCGCGCAGTGGTACCCCCGCGTTGCCCTCATCAAGTACCCACTGTGATCCTGCTGCTGCGCGGGGCAGACGGCCCTCTCGGCGCCCTCATCAAGGATGACGGCGTCCGGCTCAAAAGGGTAGCGTGTTTGCATGTGTGTGTGCATGCGTTGTGGTTGTCAACTACTTCCACAGTGCCGTGGATCAGCTCCCAGTATGCGCAAGTCTATCGCACAACAGCCGGGCGGGTGGCGGTTCAAGATGGGCCGCCCCCGCCTCCAAGGTTCAGCGAGAATCGTGTGAGCCTCTACCGCCGTGCATACTACTGTAACCAAACCCACCTTGAAAAATGCGCTCAAGGTACTTGGGGCAGCAGGGTCGCCAGGGATGACGGCCCAGCGGTGACTCGGTGTCATGCGTCGCATGGACGCGCTGGAGGGTGTAGGTAGCCAGGTGCTGCTGGGCCCAGCACCGTCGGCGTTCCTCGCACCCACCCAATCCGTAGCTGCCTGCTGGCGCTTACGCTTGCCTGCACACTCATGTGCGCCAATAGTTTGGTTTGTTGCCCTTGCTTCCAGTAGATAAACATGCAACATGGCACTGCACCCATCTGCGACCTCATTCCGATACCGCACAGGGTGTCACATGCGTCCCAGGCGACACCCCCGAACCCCCGTCGTAGCGGCATCACAGCCACCAAAACCCGATCAACATACGTTTACTGTTGCCCTGACTGGAAGGCTCAGGCACTCCGTTCGCATTTTTGAGCAATACACACACTGCGCTTGTTCATCTCAGGGATTAGTTAGGCCATGACTAAGGCAGTGGCCTACGCGCATCATGCACGATGGAACCCTGCGCCAGGGGCATCGTGAATGTGACCTGCAAGGTCCTGCGTGTGTTCCTCTGGGCTGGCCCGCCCATGTTCGCACGCTGATCAGTAAAGCCACGATCTCAACACGAGGCAGGACCCTTGACTGGTAGTGTGACCACCTCCGCTCACGGTGACTTTGCACGCAAAGTGATCGGGAATGAAAGCACCCCAACTACCGGTGGAGTCGTGGTCGGCCGTCACACACCCAGCCACCGTCTCACCGGGGGCAGTGGCAAGTGCGCGGCAAGGGTGGACAACAAACACAATCTTCGTTGCCACTTGCATATCTCACTTCTTTTTGCGGCCAACAGTTTTGTTGGCGCAAACCATCGACGCCCGAGTCTCGTTTTTTTTCTCGTGGACGTCGCTGGGCCCAGCATGCGGTGCATACGGAGATCGCTCATGCCTTTGGCGGGTACACTGCTGCTTCTCCACATGCTGGGAGCGGTCGTATGTGCCAGGTGCGCATGCAGGGATGGGTGTGGGCCGGGGTTGTTCAGTTCAAGGCCCTGATCGAAGCGAGTGCCAGGACATGTATGGCGCACAAGCATGAATGCAGAAGTGGGGGGAACAGTTACTGCCGTGCACCAACAGGTTCCACCCTCGGCACATGGAAGTAACCCCCATCAGCCTGACAATTGATGACACCATGTCACCGCGAGCTAATTGCCGCCACCCCAGCTGATACGTCTACAACCCGTGCATCTGCACGCCTCTTCTTTAGCTGTCTGTACGCACAACACCATTCATGCTGACCCACGCACTGCCACTCCTCCCACGCTACCTCGTGGCATCCCCTGCAGCCCCCAGGCGACCCCCAAGAAGCAGAAGCTGGCGGTGGTGAGTGCCGCCTGCGTGCTGGGCACGGCCTGGGTGCACCAGCTGGCCGCGTACTTAGCCTTAGCATGGTGGCTATGCATGTAGGCATGTTGCCTTGAGACATTGTGAAAATGCCCGCCTGCCCCACCGCGCTGTGTGTCTGCATTGCGTGAAGCCAGCATCCCGTGTTGCTGGCCTGCAACCTGCTCTTGTTGCACAACCCCATACAGTGTGCGCCTGTCAAGGCTTTGGTCAAGTCATGCACGTCCAAGGCCGGCCCGACTGCCCTCATGGACCAGCTGTGCAGCGAGCTGCTGGCACCCGCCAACGCTACGGCCGACAGCAAGGTGCGTGCCCTCACACGCACGCACGCACGGACACAAATGCACGCACGCACACATATACACAGAGAACAACGCATGCGCATGAAAACTCTTGTGCACGGGCAGGTGTCTGGTGTGTGCAGGTGGGGCAGCAAACAGATGTGACGATACGGTGGTTACTTGTGGGGTGGTTCGTGGGTGAGGGCAACTGCAGCTTCTCCAGCACCACGTGTTCGGCCACGTGTTCGGCCAACATGTGGCAAGGTGCCCAATCACCAGTCTGGTGGCTCTTCGCTTAAAACAACCGGCACATCTCCATTCCCGCAGGACCCCACCAAGCTGCGCTACGGCTGTGGTGTGGCGACCGCCGCACAAGTCAACAAGGTGTCCAGTGACTTGGCAGCTCTCGAGCCCAAGGTCACCGCCGCCGCCGCCCAGGCCAACTCCCTGCAGGCCACCTTTGTCCAGGGAAGCAACCAGACAGCGGCGCTGCGCGCCCAGGTGGACGAACTCAAAGCGACGATTGCAGCGCTCACCGCCGGCGTGCAAAAGCTGCAGGCAAATGCGGCCAACGCCACCAACCTGGGCCCCATCACTGAGGAGCTCGCCGCTCTTGCAGCGGCCGACACACGCACCGCCCAGAAGCTGGCCCTGCTGGAGGCGGCAAACCAGACCGCGGCCCAGGATATTGCGGCGCTCAAGTCAACTTCGCAGCAGTGCGCCTGCGGCTCTGAGCTGTCGGCTGTCAACACCTCCCTGGCCGCCATCCAGTCGGTCCAGGCGGCGAATGCTGCGGCTGTCTCCCTGGCCAACACCACCGTGGAGTCCCTGAAGGCCACAGTCACCACAGGCGCGGCAGCCATTGCGTCGGTCAACACCAGCCTCGCCACCCTGGCAGCCACCGTGGCCAACGTGTCTGCCATTGACTTGAGTGTCTACGCGAAAACTGCGGACCTGGCCAGCCTCAACGCAGTCAGCCTGGGGGGCGTGCCTGCCGCACAGTACCTGCGCTCGCGGGTGGTGATCTACGTTGAATCTTCGACAACCAGGGGTGGATCCCTAGCTGGCCGGTCTGGTGCGGACGCCTTGTGCAGCGCCTCCATCAACCGGCCGACGGGGCTCACCCAGGTGCACGCATTCCTATCGACATCTGCGAGCGACCAGATTGCTGATTTTACCACAAAGTATGGTGTCCCCAACGGCCTGGCAATCGAGTCGCCCAGCGGCGCCGTTTTGGCCAGGAACTTCACAAGCATGCTGGGAGGCAGCATCCTGCAATCCTTCAAGGTTGCGGGCATTATTCCATCAGCTTCTTCGGCTTCTGTGTGGACTGGCAGCCAATCAAACGGAGCTGTTGCTAGCAACAGCTGCGATGGATTCACCGCCGGTTTTACCACGGGAGTCATCGGGTCTCCCAGCGTTACCGATAGCGCATGGATCGCAGTTTCTGGATCTACGCCTTGCAACACCAACCACTTCCTTACATGCATCGCTTACTAGGCTGTAAGCAAGGCCATTGCCATGTTTCAGGAATCACGCAGCTCCGCGCTCCGTGATGCAAGGCGGCAGCCTGCTGAGATAAGGCCGGCCTTGCCTAGAGGGGACTGCCCAGGAGAGGAGTCAACCAGGTGCCGAGGAACGGGATTGCCAGAGTGTTACAGAGTTTGCCTGAATGCCAAGAGTAACAAGAATAATCGGAGCAGGAACAAGAACAGACTTAAGTAGGTCCAAGCGTGGTAGGTAACCGAGGTGACGCGGCGTACGCCTCAATTCCTACTCCCACACGCGCAGGCCAGGTGTAAACCCGCCGCGCGCGTACGGACAGCAAGGCGCTGACCGCCAGACGGCATGCGAGCATGCAAGGCAACAGTCAAGTGCAGTAAAGCAGTGTTAGCAGCCTTGCACGTGACAATCATGCGCAGCCAGGACTGATCTGCACACGCCTACCTGCACACCTGCCTCTTGGGCTTCACCCTTGTTGCAAAAGGCCACAGCAGATCATCTTGATGCCTCCTCGCCCCATTGATTTTGTTCGTGTGGCTCTCTCCCGAGCCCGGGCATATCACCTGCGTGCCTCGTCAAATGGCAGGTTGCCACACATGCGCACGCCTGGCACCCGCTGCACACCCGGCGACGCCTGCTGCGTACGTGCGCCCAATAGCGTCGCTCGAAACGACGGCTAATTCAACTTATCGAAGTTTGTAAGCATCGGGATGCGGCCCCTGGAATTTTCTGGGGCCTGGCTGCGCCGCGCAGCAACCAGGAGTTGTTCAGATGGCGCCGCTAGCAGTGTGGGGTTGCTGGCTACAGGTGGCCGCATCGTCAAATCTTTATTCTTTCCCGGATACCTCCACATCGACCAGCTCGGGAGCTCGGCTCGTGATGTTGAGTCTCGCGATCGCAGCAATGTATTCGACCGTTGCGTGCATGACCCTTTGCAACGGTCATCTTGGCTGCGACGCGACAAGCGTCCCAGAAGATTCGGACATCTCAAGCAGAGCAGGACCATTCTTGCTGCAGGGGGCCCGTACGCGTGAGCTTCAAAGTGATGCCGGTGAATATGTGAAATGGGCACTCAGCGCAGCCGCGCTGCTGGCAGACCGTTCGCCAGCCAAGGCAGCGCTTCACGTTTTGTCAGTGCTGATGTGATGCACGATACGGCAGCGGGCGGGCGTGCGTCAGCGGAGCAGCAAGGCGAACCACAGCTGCCGCCATGCCCTGGTCTTCGCGAGCATGGTGACACCACTCTATCCAGTCACGCGAGCTGCGCAGTGCACGTGCAAACGCGGCGTTGCGTCCCCATCTGGCAGCCCAGCAGGCACGCTCTGTGCCAGACTTTACGCGCGTCTTACCCGCTTTTTGTGGTTGTTGCTGGGACCACCGCTTTGTGGGCAATTCCGCAACCACTTGTTATGTTTGTTTAAGGATTTCAAGGGTGTTTGCACGCTTGCCTGATTTAGCTCTTTTATGGCCCATCAGGGTGTCAGTTGTGGACGGCAGTGGCGTGCGTGCGTCAGCAGAGAGAACGGTGTGTACTGTACGGCACACTAATCAGTGCCGCAGTTATTCCATTCTGCCTGGAGGCAAGGCCCGCCGCGCACATCCCCAGGAATATCTGCGACAATTCAAGGGTGCCGGACACTTGAGTTGAACACACCGTGCAGCAAAGGCCAGTGAGCTCTGGTGGCGCCGCTGGAGTCCGAATTGGTGTGTGACCCGCCGCTGAGCGCCTTTGGGCGGTTTGTTGGATGCAGCTGCGCTGTGCTGTCCCGTAGCTCAAGCTTAACGGGGCGCGCCGCACTGCAATAACACTGCCACGAAATGTTTTGGCTTCGCTCTCCACCACCGACTAGAAGGACGACGTCTTGGTTGGAGGAGTCGCGGAGTCGAGCGGAGCGGAGGACGGCGACGGCGGCGGCGCACGCGGCGTGGCAGGCGGCGGCGGCGAGCGCAAGAAGTACAAGCGGCGAACGAGCGCGCGCAAATACTGGGTGGACGAGGAAGACTATGACCTGCTGGAGGACAACCAGGTCAATGGTGAGTCGCGATGATGTCACGGCCCGTCACCGGCGAGCCCCCCCCCCCTTGCTGTTTTGTGTCTCGGCTGGCCGCTGCATTGGTGGTGCGGTTTGGGGCTGCAGCCTCGGGGGGACCTAGCAGAGGGTGCGTCCGGTCAGCCCTTGAATATGGACGCACTGAGCCTGGCGGCAGCCGCTGGCTTGGGGTGCTGCTGCAGACTGTGATTTGTTTTTGAGCTGCATGTGACTAATGAGGTCAACACGTGGGGTCAAAGTCGTACAAGGGCCAGGCAAGCCCCGCCACCTTGACCTACCGCTGTGGGCGTGCCGTCCTCCCCCGCTCCCATCCTCAACGCAGGTCCGCCCCCCGGCGCAGCGGATCAAGCGCGTGAAGGGGCGCGGCGACGAGCCGGGGCGCGCCATGGGGGCGCAGCAGCTCAAGGAGAGCCTCTTCGGCGCCGGGAGTGAGGGGCCGACAG
>NW_014010784.1:0-2912 GCF_000611645.1 Monoraphidium neglectum
CCGCCGATGACAGCAATCAGCGCGCTGCAGGCCCCCCCACCCCACCTCCACACATACACGCAGACACACACTTCCTCCCCCTCTCCGTCTCTCTGTTTCCCCTTCCTCTCTTTCAGTCTCTCACACGCACACACATACACACACATACACACACTCAACTCACCTGTGCAGGTGCTCCGCGAGCCCCTCCAGATCATACGCGCCAGACACCCCCACAAACGCCTTCACGTCAAGAGGGTGCCACACGGGCGCCGCTCCCAGCACTGCCTCGCCCGTCGCCGCCTGCGCCACCTGCGGGCGGCGGCGCGCGGCAGCAGCGACGGCAGCGCGTGGGCGCGCGGCGTGAGGGAAGGTCGGCGCGCGGTTGCTGAGTTGAGGTGATGCCTCGCTGTCGTTGGCCGGATAGGGTGCAGTCTGCTGCAAACTGAATGCAGAAACCAAAGTTCAGCTGCAACTGCAATAATTCGCTAACAAACGGAACGGAACCATTCCCTCGCCGGATGGCAGTTGCGTAAACAGCTGCCGCCGCGCGCCGCCGAGCAGGAGGCGGCGCAGCGAACCAGCAGCGCCGCCCCTCCACACAGCCACCCGCGGCGGCGCCCGCGGGCGGTTGAGTAGCGCACGCGGGGGGCCGGAGCGGCGCGTGGAGGGAAGGCCCCCCAGAGGCGAGTCCCACCTGATTTATGAGCGCCAGGAGTGCCAGCTGGCCGCCAGCGCTCTGCCCCACCAGATGGACCGCCTCTGGGTCGCCACCGTGCCTGCGTCACACACACGAATTGGGTTCAATTTGGTGCAGCAGAATCAGCGGCCCTCGGTACTCCTAAAAACGCCATCAGCCTTTTGGAGTCGGATGCGCGGTGACGGGAAAAGCAGCGCCTGGCCCCTTTTTTTGAGTGGCAGCGCACGGCGGCGGCGCGCGGCAAGTGGGGCGGGTTTGTGTTGCAGCAGGCGGGCGCTGCGCCGCGGCGCGGGGGGCCCCAAGTGACTCACCGCTCGATCTTGCGGGTGACCCAGGCAATGCCGGTGTTGACATCCTCCATCATCTGGCGGCGGAAGGATCGAATATTGCAAAATGTAGCGGGGTTGTATGGGGTTGAAAGAGTCGCGATGAGGTGGTGTAGGGTGCAAAAGACAGGGCGAGGAGCGGCGGGGGATTTAGGAGGGGGGGATGCTGCCGCATCTTCGGCCTTGACTTAGCACACAATGCTCACGCACACGCGCATGCACGAGCACACACGCACACACGAACACACACGCACACATACACACACACACACACACACACACGAGACACACATGCGCAGTCCAGCCACCTGCAGCGCGTCGCCCTGTGGGAAGTTCCTGTAGTCCAGGCAGGCCACCAGCACCCCGGCCTCACACAGCCGCCGCCCCAGGATGGCGCCCCACGCCTTGTAGCCAATCGTCCAGGCGCCGCCTGCGTGGGTGGGGGCAAGCGTGCGGCGCAGAGCCCGCAGGGCGGGGCGCAAGCATGAAGCGTGCGACGCGCTGCGGTTGCCGCGGTATTGGCGGGATTCAACCCTGGATAAGCATGCGGCGTCTTGAATCCCACGCCCCCCGGCGGGCGGGACGGCTGCTCAGCAGCCTCGCGCCACGGCCGCCTGGGCACAGCCCTTTGTCCAACGTCTGGCCGCCGCCAGCCTGAACGTGGTCCGAGTCGCTCGTGCGCCCGTACCAGTCACTCGTGTCACTCCAGTCACTCGTGTCACTCCAGTCACTCGTGTCACTCCAGTCACTCGAGCCGCCCACTCACCGGTGACGAAAACCACCACGGGCACCAGCTGGCCGCCCTGCCCAGCTGTCTTGGGGATGTACAGATCCAGCACCTGCCGCGCCTGACAGATCACGACAGACCACGACAGGTCACGACATATCGCAGCACGAAACCAGATCGCCGAGACATACATGTGCAGGGTTCAGGTGGAGGCGCGATGCAGCGTTGTGTTGTCAGGGTCAACAGGTCAACGGGGGATGAGGATGTTTGGTTTTGAAATGTCGCTGTGGTGTATCGTATTGCAGACGGGTGCGCCACGGACGCGCCGCAGCGCGATTCTTTCAGGCCTGGCAGTCAGGCGTGGTGGTGAGGCCAAATGATCCACATTTGGGCGACATGGTAGTGGCGCGCGAAAATCAACAGTAGGGCGCTGCGGCGGTGCGGCCAGCGGCGCCATCAGCTGTCGGGTGTGGTAAGGCTGAGAGGCGCACCTTCCTTCCGTACGGCACGTCCCGCTTGACCCGGGGTGACAGGAAATAATACGCGATCATCTGATTGAGGGGCGTTGGTAGGGGTCGAGGTAGCGGAGGGGGGCGGGGACGGGACAAGGTTGGGTCCAGTGGCCCGGCGCGGCGCTGCCCGGGGCAGTGGGGCGACGAAATTTCCGCCCCTGAGGCCGTCGAAGCCTGCGGCGAGCCTTGATGTGTCCCCAACGTGTCCGCCGCCGCCCGCCGCACGGACCACTGCGCCGGCGGCTCCCCCAGCCCGCCGGCAGTCGCCGCCGCGGGGTCCACGCCCCGAGGCTGCCCACGGCCGCGGCGCCGGCGGTGGAGCCCCCGCGCGGGGCCTGCATCAGGCTCCCAAACCCCCAAAACTCCTCATGCACACCTGGGTGAACCCTGGCAGCAGCAGCATAGCATACAGTATAAGCCGGTACACCTGGATCAGCCACTTGTAGCCTGCGTCGGGGGGCCATACGGGGGTTTTGGAGGGAGGGGGGGGAACGGAAACGGGGGGCGTGCGGCGGGATGCAAACCGCTCGCGAAAGGTGCGATGCCTCCCCGTCGCCGCGCCGCTCGCATGGTTTTGGGTCACGCGCCCCTAGCCTCATGCGACAGGCTGGGGGCGACGACGGGGGGAGGGGAGCTGCGCCGCCCGCGGGCCCGGCGCCGCCGGCGGG
>NW_014010784.1:3697-8718 GCF_000611645.1 Monoraphidium neglectum
CCGCCGCTGCGGCATGTGCGGAGTATGGAAGCAGCCGCGCAGCTTGGTGCGTGTGGTGTATGTGGTCAGTTTTGGGCGCTGTTTCATTGGATTCCGTGGGCCAGGAATTTTGACTCACCCAAACCAAGGTAGGACCAAAGCTTCAGAGCCAGCGAGGCCAGCAGCAGCGCGTGCGCGAGCGCGGCCTCAATGGCCTCTCCCGGAGACAGCGGGATGTTGAGATCCGCCAGGCTGTCAAAGGATGACCACGAGCGGCGGTGCCGGGGCCTGTCGCGACCACCACCATCGCCACCGTCGCTGCTGCCGCGCGGGCGCGCCGCCGCGACCACCGATCGCTGGGCCTCCGCCGACGCAGCCATCGCGACCGTTCTGCCGCCTATGCCGGTCAGCATCGCCTCCGCCGCGGCGCCGGCGCGCGCGCCGGCGGAGCCGCTGATGCGCCGCTGCCGCTGCTGCTGCTGCTGCTTCTGACCCACCGCCGCTCCGGCGCGACGGACTTGCTGGTCAGCCGCGCGTATATACTCGCGCGGCAGTATAATGAAGGCGTTTAAGGTGAATTTCGCGGCAGCGAAACCCGGACACACTTCAGACTGGTGAGCTCGGCAATCTGGGAGACCAGACAACGAGGCAGTCGACTCAGATGTATTTGAGAGTACTTTCAACAGTCGGATTGACGATGCGCATGACTAGAGCCACTCAGTCTCGTGTTTGGTGAGCTGGCAAGTTTGTGGCGCGGTTTTACCAGCGTTATGGTGAACCCGGCAGAACTGTCCTTCCTGAACGATCGAACATTCTCGGAAGTCTTGTGTAGCCTGCACGTCATCCCAAACCCCTCGCTCATCACCACCAGCTGGCGTTGTTGGCTGCTTTGCCCGACCGGCCGCCGCGACAACAGCACACGTCATCCGAAGCAGCGGTGCGTCGGAGCCGCCTGCATGCATGCTGTCTCGTGCATCGAAAAACTTGTTACTATTGCAGGCGTGTGGATGGTCGAAGGTCGCTCAGTGCCGCGTGCGGGGTCCCCTGCCGTTGCTACTGCTGTCATCAGAACCCACCACCTCCTGTGCTTAGCGCCCCGAGAACGTCCCGCGCGGGTATGCCTCGACGATGCGGCTCGGCCACGCATGCTCCAGCTCGCACATTGCGACGGCCCTGTCGCCACGCAGCGCCGCCGCCTCCCGTTTGGCGCGCCGCCCCGCCGCGATGGCAGCCTGCGAGCCATTGAGCGCACAACACGCACGCCGGCCCGGCACACTTTGAAACAGCTGGGTGTAGCGCGGCCGTCCATCCAACAAACACACAGCAGATACCCCATGACGATTCAGGCTCCCAGCGGCCGGCCCATCGGCGCATCGCCGCCCCCAGCACCACCCAACGCGCCCCTTCGCCCACCAATCCTCGCACCCTCGCGCGCACCTCCCGGTCCCTGGCGCGCCGCTCCGCCTGCTCCCTCTTGGCGGCCGCCCAATCCTCATACGTCTTGCCGCCCGCAGCCAGCAGCTCTCGCCGCCTGATTTCCTGGGCTGTCAAAAACACGCGCCTCTGCCCGTCCGCTTCCGCGCCAGCCCCGCCCGCTTCTGCACCGCTGCCGCCGCCGCCGCCGCCGCCGCCGCCGCTCGCCTGTTCTCCCTCGCCGAACGAGATTCTCAGTGCCGCTGCCCGCCCGTCGCCGCCGCCGAAGCCGCCTTCGAATTGCTGCTGCTGCTGTTGCTGCTGCTGCTGATGTTGCTGCTGCTGCTGCT
The DNA here is from genome assembly GCF_000611645.1 of Monoraphidium neglectum. NCBI lineage: Eukaryota > Viridiplantae > Chlorophyta > Chlorophyceae > Sphaeropleales > Selenastraceae > Monoraphidium > Monoraphidium neglectum. The sequence goes on from NW_014010784.1 coordinate 5,440, forward strand.
GCTGCTGCTGCTGCACATGTCGCCAGCCCCTCTGGAGGTCGGCCCTAACCAGTGCCCGCAGCTTGTGGGCAGCTTCCTTGTAGAGGGGCCCGCCGGCACGGCCTAGCGTGGGCGGCGCAAACGGATCTCAGCAGGAACCAGCCCTCCGAAGAGGCAGGCAGGGGACGGCTCCACTGGCCCCAACGCTCGAACGCACCCTCACCAGGCACGCACGCACGCATGCACGCACATGCGCGCACACCCACACCCACACCAACACCCAAACACACACATGTGTGTGTACACACCTGGCTTGCAGAGCTCCTCAAAGCCCCGCAGCGCAGCCTGCAGCTCGGCTCGATCCCCCCCTCCCACCGCCGCCGCCAGCCGCGCCGCCGCCACTCTGGCGGCCTCGATGCGCGCCGCCTCGCCCTCCTCCAGCCCTGCGTCCCTGACAATCTCCTGCCCGTATGATTGCACGCATGTACGCCGGTTCAGCACAGCAAACGCGGCCTCGAAGCACGCAAAACGCCCGGCGAGGCGGGAGCGCGCGCGGCGCACAGCGCAGGATGGCTCGCAGCTTGTTCACCTGCACCCAGTGCACTTCGGTTCGCTGTACAACCCGAGGCCAGCTGGGTTTATAAACGCCCCAGCAAGCATCCCAGCTGCAGACATAGACAATCAGCAAGCGTGCAGAATCTGCGCGCACGCGCGCGCATGCGCACCAGGCATGCCGCGAGCACCCCATCGTCTGCGACCCTGACCAGCCGCTCAACCCGGGCGCGCGCCTCCCGCTGCAGCAGCGCCAGCTTGGCCTGCTTCGCCGCCAGCGCCTCCTCCGGGCCCAGCAGCGCCGACAGGTGCCGCAGCAGCCGCTGCGTCCGCCGCCGCAGCTCGTCGGCCGCGGCGGCCGCCGCGGCCGCGGCGCGGCGGCGGGCGGAGAGCGTGCCGCCGACGCGCGGGGCGGCGCCGCTCGTTTCGAGCGCCTCCCGCCCGCCCGCGTGGTGGCCATTGTCGCCATCCGCACTGCTGCGGTCAGCCTGCTGCGCTTTGCTGCCGACGGGGGCCGCGCCGTCCCCTCCGTCGCCGGCGCCGCAGCCGCCCGCTGCGCAGCCCGGCCCGAGCCAGACCTCGAGCAGTGTCGGCCCGCCGCCCTCGAGGCGCCCCGCCAGGGGGTTGTCATCGAGATTAACGACCCTCAGTTCAACAAGCCTGGGCGGGCGAGGCGCCGGGGCGCGCGGTCAAACGTGCCTGGGTCAAACGCATTCGGCCAGCGCGAGGGGGCCGGCTGCGGGTTTGGGCGGGCGGTGGCTGGCCCGAATTGCATAACCCAGTCACCCGTGGCAGTCCTTGCCCCCCCCGTCCCTCCTCACTTTGCCAGGCCGGCCGGCACTGAATCGAGCAGGTTGTCCTGCGGTCCCGGCGCAAGCGGGAGTCGAGGGCATCAGGTGGCGGCTGCAAGCGCTGTGCTGTGCGCGCTGAGACCCACCTGACTGCAATCGCTCGGGCCCAATCGGGTTGGTGGGACCCCGCCCAAGCGCGTCAGTGCACGGCGGCGTCCAGGCAGCAGCAACAGCATGCGTGAAATGGTACAGGAATCCATATGCAGGCCATCCACACCAGGCCGCTGGCCTGGTGGCCCAGGCTGCCAGCCTGGGCAGCCGGCAGTGCCCAGCTAGCGTCATACGGGCATCGAACACCCGGCGGGCTGTTCTTGTCCAGACCTGCAGCTCCAGGCGCTGCAGCTTTGCCAGATCACAGATCTCCCGCGGCAGCTCCGTCATCCTGTTGCCGCCCAGCAGCAGCACCCGCAGCTCCCGCAGGCGGCCGACGTCTGGCGGCAGCGCCGCCAGCCGGTTGCCCGACAATATGATCTGCTGCGCGGTGGTTTTTGCCCAGAGCTCGGGCGGCAGCGCGGCGAGGCCGCGGCGCTCGCCGCGCAGGATGAGCTCGCCGCACAGCCACGCCTGTGGTGCGCGGGTCGCGGGCGGTGCGTGTGTTGCTGCTGCACATGCAGCTGCTGCGGCAGGCAGCGGCGCGCTGCTGCGAGTTGGACGCCGGCGCGGCACGCAAGGGACGGGGGCGTATCGTATGTTCAAGCGTTTCTACTCACGTTGCCCGTCTTTTCAACACGCCGAGCCTTGGTGGACCCGCCTCCATCGCATGTAAGCGCTGGAATCAGGTCGAACTCGATTCCCCCGAACATGGCTGCTAAGATTTTGCACAGTCACGAAACTATATCAGCACTTCATCTTTTTGCCTCATCAACACATGGCCCGTCACGCCTCGTAGTTTTGGAGAGCATCGCAGTTGACCAAGCTGACCACGCGCGGCGCATCCTCGACTGATGGCCATCAGGGTGCTGCCCCTCCGAACATGCCCTCACATTTTTGTTGCAGAAGCCTTGGTAGGCGACCTGTTACTGGAAAGCAGCGCCTCAAAGAAGCCCTAGCGGTGTCCTTGGCCCCGATGTGCACGCGCAGCGGTGCAACCAGAAAAAAAAACATGTGGCCCCCACAGGAGGCGGTGCGAATGAGCACTGTGTCGAGGGGAAAAGCCATTGCAGTGGTGAAAATTCAAGGATGGGGCCGCACTGCGCCTCCTGCGTCAGCCGGCCCAGACACGGAGCTCCCCCCTGGATTGCAAAACTGTGCCTGCCGCGCGCGCCACCCCGCCGAGCCGGCCCGGCGCTGATAACAACCGCTCCGACGCGCGAGCTGCACCCTCTGGGCTAAAATGGCGCTGTCTGGGACCCTCCTGCCGGTGGAAATATCTGCCTGGACTCTGCTGCCGCCTTGCCGCACCCCTTTTGAGGGCGCCGGCGCCACCCCACCCTACCACCTACCCCGCCCTCTCGGCGGGCCACATGGGGCTCCGGTCGGCCCCGGGCCCCTTCCTGGGATGGCCATCAGAAACAAAGAGGGAACGGTGCTGCCGGGCCGCCGCGATAATCGTGCAAGGCGACGAAAATTGTCTCAGGCCCCGCTGAGCCGGCGCTTGTGGCCCGTGAGCGTCGCGCGGCCGCCAGACAGGCAGCCGCCGCCGCCAACGCGCGGGGTGCGCTCCTCCTCCGCCGCCCCCTCGCTCTCCGCGCCGCCGCCGCCGCCGGTCGGGGCCCCGGCGCCGTCCATGGCCGGCACGCCCGCCGGCGCCCCCGGCTCGGCGGCTCCAGTCGCGACGAGCAGGGGCGCGGGCGGCTGCGCCAGCGCGGCGCAGAGCTCCATGAGCCCGTGGCAGGTGATGCGCCGCAGGCTGGCCTCGAACTCTGCCGTCTCGCAGTCGCCCCACTCACCGACACCC
>NW_014010783.1:0-7176 GCF_000611645.1 Monoraphidium neglectum
GGGGTGGGGTGGGTGAATACACAAGCATGCAATATGAATGTGCTGATGCCCAAGTGGTGTCGCGTGGAGCGTTTTGATGTGCACACTGTGCAGGTCTGGTCGTCTGTGAGCCGTGATGAAGCACCTCAAGACCCGGGAGGGCTCCTGCTGCACTCTCTGTGCGCAACGCCACACAAGACGCATTCCCAACAATTTGGCTCAACCAGCCCAGATTAGCTCCGTCGGCAGCAGTCGTCTTGGTTTCCGCCCACAGCACGCCCGGCACGGCAACACGAACGCCACGCACCCTGAGGCGCCTGTCGCCGTGCCAGCAGCCGAAGAGGTGGTGGGCCATGAGCCCCACTGAGGCCGCGATGACGACGCTGCTGCCGGTCCACAGGCAGTGTGCCGCGCACCACAGGCCCTGCCCCACCATCTGGGGGTGGCGGGTGATGCGCATGATGCCGGTCTCCCACATGTGCAGCTTCGGCTTGTCCACCGCAGCCACCTGCGGTCGGGGTCGGGGTGGTGAACAGCATGGAGGCGGTGGGGGTGATGCGTGTGCGTGTGTGTATATGTGTATAGGGAGAGGGTGAGACCAAGGGGCCAGGGCGGACTCATCTCCAAGCCAGTAGTCACTATCGGTCGCACGCGGACATGGTGGTCCACCTGTATCCCATGATAATGAGGTGCGGCGGAGCGTGCAGACCAACCTTAAGCCAGCCTCGCCAAAAGCCCGCTGCCCCTGTGTCTGTCAGCCCCCTCGACACCCCCCCCACGAGCCCTCCTCTCAACTCATACCCCCCAACCCCCCCTGTCACCTCCAGGATGTTGAATGTGGAGGGGTAGAGGAAGAAGAAGGACAGGAAGCTCACGGCCCACACAGCAGAGTGCACCCCGGGCACGCCCTGCACGTTCCACAGCTGCAGGCCGTCGTAGCGGTGGTTGATGAAGTAGGCGATGGGCACGACCGCCAGGCAGAGGGACACCAGGGCAAACACCACGCGGTACGCGCGCGCCCCAATGACGTCCTCGGCTGGGGGTGGAGGGGGGGGGTTGGACGGTGGTGGCGGCCTTGGGGTGGGTGGAAGAGCGTTGATGCAGTGGAGGGCTGCGTTCAGGCCAACCGCCGGGGTCGTGTGGGCGAGGAAGCGCAAACACTGGCGATGCAGGGTGCGTGCCAGGCGGCAGCGAGGGAAGCTGACGCGACCGCGGCGGCCTCCCCTCGCAGCACGGGAGCCGCGCGCAGGCTCACCCGCGGGGCGCAGGCCGGCGAGCCCGCTGTGCGCGACGCCAAAGATGGCCAGCAGCGCGATGATGGTGCCCTCGGGGCTGCCGTCGGTCAGCGCCTCCACCGCCTGCAGGTAGCCCGCGCCAGCGCCCACGCCCGGCTGGATCCAGACCTGGCAGGGTTTAGGGGTCAGGGCACGGGGCGCATGGGATTGCCGGGTGACGCGTGCAGCGCGTGCATGCTTGCATGTACACCAGTCAGTGACCGCATGCGCTGCGCCCGTCGCATGCGGGCGCTCTTGGGAGGGCGTGGCCGCTAGGAGTACGTGTTACATTCCAAAGGCAATGCGGCCCAGCGGCGTGTCGTGTACGCGCCAACAATTACCCGCATGCCCGTGGTTGCGCACCGCATAGAGCGCCCCCAGCACGCCGGTCAGCAGCACGCCGAAGATGCCCCAAGATCGCAGGCTCTGCTGGCCCCAGTCAAACGCCGCAGCGTCCTCCCCAACCAGCGGCTGCGCCCCTCCCAGCTGTTCCTGCGTGTCCGGCGCCTGCACGCGGCACGGTCCGGGGGCGCGCCGCGCCGGGACGCCGGCGGGGCTGCTGCTGGGGCGGCTGGAAGCGACTGCTTGAGCGACCGGCCGCTGTGCGCCCAGGCATGCGGGCCGTGCTATGGCCTGGAAGCCTGCAGATGTGTGCCGAATGCAGCAGCATGTGTACGCGATTCTTAAGCGTTGCCACGGCATTGACGTGAGTGCAATTGGTAGCAAGACAGGCCGTGCCGTTTGTGCGGCTGCGCAGCAGCACACCGGTACAATGTGTGTGCGCCTGTGCACCGCGCACCCTTTCGTTGGGCCGGCCGCAGCACGCAGCGGTTTGAAGAACTCGATCCCTTGAGCGTCTGCATATTGTGTTGCCGTCAGATGGTCTTGGCGATCGAGGCCTCGAGCAAACCAGCTGTGCTTTTGTGCCGGCCAACCCCGAGTGCAGCGATTTGCCCTTAAAATTTAGGATGGATGCGTGTAGAAGCGCTCGTGAAGGTGATGCGCTTCAATGGTTATCAGGCAAGTTGACATGCATGCGGCACCCGTGGTCACCCGCCGCAACGGTACCATTTGCGCGCAAAGAGGCATATGTAGGGCACCCAGCACCAGGGCAAGCAAGCATGCCCAAGACCACCATGGTGCAATTGCCGCGGATTGGGGTGAGGGCAGAGATCGCGAGTATGCCCCTTCCAACACCAACATCAAAGCATCCTGTCTGTGGGGGGCCGGGGCCGAGCACGAGCAGGCGCGGAGCGACCGCAAAAAGCAAGGCAAGCTACCTGTGTGGTTGGTAATCACTCCAGACATTAATGCAGTCAGTGCATGCGCTCACATGCAAGGTGTCAATCTCCTTGCCTTGCTTGGCGGCGCAGGCGTTGAACCAGTCCCCGTTGTGCTGCCAGCTCGGCATCCAAGCCATTGTAACAGCGCAACGTCGGGTCAATGCGTGTAGCAACTGAATGGAAGGGAAGATGTGCACAAAAAATGCAGTGCGGTCCGCCAGGCCCGAGGGGGACATTTGTCCATGATATGCCCAGTCCTGCGTGTCGACACGACCAATTCAACCAGCTCAGTGAGAATCCATGAACGCCTACGAAAGCAGGCCTCTGTTCATAGAGCGGCCCAAAGGCAAGCAATGTATGCTTCAGCAAACCGTATCTTGTGAAAGCCAAGGCGTGTACAACGGACAGAATCTACACCCAGCCTGGGGACCTGGCAAGCTTTGGCCTGACTGCACATGCGCTCGTGTACATGCACGGTGCCGATTGAGAATTCTAGTGAACCCCTGACCTGACGTCTGCGACCGATGCAAGGTCATACGCGTCTGGGGTCCCGCCGCCGCTCGAATCCGCGGTTCCTGTCCGTGCCTCATCCCCGGCCCGCCCCTCGTCCAACTCGTGCTTCAGCAGCGCGCACTCCTCCCTGTGACCGCCCGTCTTCCAGTGCTGCCTCGCGCACTCTGTGCCACAGTACCTGCCCAGTGGCCGGATCGGGCAAAGTTGTTGAGAAGACGTGAGTTGGTTGTTCACAAAACACGAGCTAGGAAGGCCAGCAAGTCTGAAAATCAGATCATTTGCCAGGGATCTGGGCAATGGATAGGTGCGTGTGTATGCTGTGAACTTCCAGGACACCAGACACTGCCTGCAGTCCCCCTCACCCGTCCGCATGAGAGAGAGAGAGAGAGCCCGCCTCGCCCACCTGACAGACCGGCACCCGGCGCACAGCCGCAGCCTCGCACCCTGCTCCCCGGCGGCCTTGCCGCAGGCTGCGCAGGTGTGCACGACAGCTAGAGGCTGCTGTTGCTGCTGCTGCTGCTGTTGTTGCTGCTGCTGCTGTTGATGCTGCTGCTGCTGCTGCTGCTGCTGCTGCTGCTGCTGCTGCTCATGCTTACGGCGCAGCTCAGCAGCAGCAAGAGCCTCTGCACACCAGCCCTCAGACCGCATTGCGGGCAAGCCGGTGGACAATGCCAGGGCTCTCTCGCAACAGCGCGGCGGCCGCAGTGCCGCCGGCGCGGCGCACCAGCTGCTCCACCGCGGCCGCTGCATAGCCGCACGCCTGGCGCGCTTCGCTCGCAACAAGCCCGGGCTCCAGCAGAGCGCCCAGGCTCCTCAGCAGGCCGGCCGTCTCGCAAAGCTTGGCGGGGTCAAAGCGCTCCGACAGCAGCATAACGGCGTGGGCAGCCGCGCGCTTCCAGGCAAAGGCACTGTCAACAGCGGCGCCTCCAATCTGCCTGCTCAGCAGGCTGCTGGCGATGCTGCCCATCGTACTGCTGCTGCTGCTGCTGCTGCTGCTGCCCCCGCTGCTGCGACTGAAGGCGCCACCACTGGCGCTGCAGTCTCCTTCAGACGCGCTGCTGGTGCAGCCACTCCGGAGCCTGCCGCCACCGAGCGCCCAGGACAGGCTCGCCAGCACCTCCCCATCCTGGGCCGCCACGGCCTCGAGCGCCGCCGCAGCGGCCGCCCTGGACGCGGCGCCGCCCGCCAGCACCTCGAGGGCTCTCAGGGCCGCGGGTACCGCCTCGCGGTAGTCCGCCGCCAGGAGGCGGGCGGCCGCGGGGGCCGCGCCCGGCTCGGCGCGCAGGGCCGTGGCAAATGCCTGGGGCTTGTACACCTCCAGGGCGGTCAGCAGTGCAGATATGGTCTGCTGGCGCCCAGGCGCCCTGGACTCGCCCCACACGGCAGACAGCAGCGCAGTGACTGCATGGCGCTCCGCCAGGACCGCATGAGCGGTGCTGCGGGGGTCGTGTGCGAACGCTGCCCCCAGCAACGCGAGGACGAGCGTGCGCTGATTCGTGGTGCCACTACGGGACTGCCGAAGCAGCGCCGCCACTGCTCCAGGCGCGTCGACGATGGCCGCCCCCACGTATTCAGTCCCTGAGGCACAACCGGGGTGGGCAGCAGCATTTGGAAGTGCAGTGATGGCTGTGCGCGGGCCGCCAGTTTGTTGGTTTTGAGCCTGTGGCGCGGGCGCCCAAACGCCAACCAGCCAGAGCGTCCCCAAACCAGGCGGGGCGCACCGCCGCAGCCCGCGCACCTCGTTTGCCCTGATCGTCTGCCAACTCGCCGAGCGCAAACAGCGCTGCAAGGCCGTCCCGCTTCTCTCCGCAGCAGGCGGCGAGCACGCCCGCCAGGGCCCGGGCCAGGCCGGGCGCGGCGGCCACCAGCTGCTCGCGGTGGTGAGCCACCACCAACACGAGCTGTGCAGCATTCTGCCTCACAAACGCCGCATCGGCCCCCTTCCAGGAGAGCAGGCCCACGAGCACGCCCGGAGCGCTGCCGCCCGCCACGGCGGCCGCGACGTCTTCTCTTGCGCGAGCGAACAGCAGCAGCAGCATCAGCGTGCGCGTCGCTTCCATCAGTGCCGACTCCCTTGCGACCTCGGAGCCATTCCCTGAACTGCGCACGCGCTGCCCCGCGACCTGCGGGCCCACGGCGCACGCCGCCATGGCCGCCGGGAGGTTGCCCGCGAGGAGCGCGACGCACGCCCCCACCAGTCCCGCGGCGCCGCCGCAGTGGCGTACCGCCGCGGCGACTGCGGCATCGGACTGGTCAAACCACACGTAAGGGTGGTCCGCTAGCTTAAAACATTCAGATCGCGGCCTGGTGTGCGCTGTCAGCAGGTCGCGGGCAACAGCCGCCATCAGCGGCTCGCAGCGCACCGCCGCCGCCAGGCGCTCCTGCGACTGGCACACAAGCTGCGCCACCGCGAAGAAGCAGCTGCGCCTGCTGAGGGTGTCGCCGCCCAGGCCCCGCGCAAGCGCAAGCCAGGCATGGTCAGGCACCAGGACGACGCGATCTGCGGCGCAGGCCCCGCCCAGCGCGCGCAGGCGGGCTTCGACTGCGTCAGCTGTCGACAAGCCGGCGGTACGGGCGCGCAAACGTTCCTTTAGGTCTAGCAGAAAGATGACAGCCTGCAGCGAATCGTTCACAGGATCCATGGTATTAACAACTCACGGCACAGCTGCGGCCACTAACAGGCTGCACTGAATGTACCTTGTGATCTTCGCGCTCAGATCACATTTGAACATTTGGCCGCCACAAGCAAGTGACGCATTGAAAGCGCGAACAATAAGAAGATTACTAGCAAAGCTTTACTCATTTGAGGGGGAGACACGAACATGTGCCTGTACAGGTGCCTGCATTGCTTCGTCGTGCTGGCCCACTGCAACCAACGTGCGCAAACGTCCCACTCCAGGCGGGGGGCGCAGGGTTGCAAATGTCACATCAGCGTCAGAATGCTGTGCAGTGAAATCACATAGCCCATTTGTTACATGTTGTGTTTTGAGTATGGTCATGGAGATCATTCGCTGATGAGGCATTGCGGCTGTCATGACGTGAAGAGATGCTGCATTCTATGGCTCCGTGGCGCCTCATCACCTGGCTCAAAATCGCAGCCCTTTCTTTTGTGCTCCAATGCGCCTGGTGTCAGTTGCTTTACCGTTGTGGACTTGCAAGTTACCAAAATGCCCTCGGAGCATACGTTGCCACCAATGCCACACCACCAATAGGAATACACAGGCAGGTGCACGCACAAAGGAGCCAGGCTGCGGCTCGCGCCTGGCAGGGCGACCCCTCTCGCCAGCAATCAAGCCCCGCCCACAGGCCCGCAGCTGTCGCAAGGCTGCTGGCTTATACGAACACAAAAAAGCCATGTCGGCACCGCCACCCGCGACAATAATGCACACCTTGAAGGGAGGCCTGATCCATGCAATGGCAATCCTGTGCTCCAAGGCCAAACGGCAAGCCCCCGCAGGAAAGCCTGGCGGTCACTCGGACCGCCTCTTCGCTGCAGGTCGGCTGCGGCCCCTTGCCTTCTGTACAGCCCCTGCACGGCAGCGCAGCGCCGCCTCCTCCCCTCCACAGCCATGGCTGCCTCACTCCAGGGCGCTCTTGAGCTCCGCCATGTCGTGGGCCGCCTTGGCCTTGACCTCCTCACTGATGTACCCCGCGGCCTCCGCCGCCCTGCCCGCCGTGTCCACGGCCGCGGCCCCCACCTTGCTGGCCGCCCCCTGCGCGGCCGCGGCCGCCTTGCTCGCCGCGTCCCTGGTGGCCTCGCTCGCCTTGGCGGCGGCGGCCTGGGTGGCGGCGGCGGCCTTGGTGGCTGCGTCCTTGGCGGCGTTGCGCGCCTTCTCTGTCTTCTTGTCTACGTCCTCCCCCACCTTCTTCCAGTCCAGCCAGGTCTCCTGGTTTTGGGGGGGGGGGTGGGGGGTTGGGGGTGGCACCAGGCGAGCAGTCAGGGGCACGGCGTGTGCACAGGCATGGCAGAGTGCTGTCACGTTGGCTTGAGGCAGCTTTTGGGTCCGAAGGTGCACGGCACGGCTAGCAGAGCCAGGATAGATGTCGGGCCCACCCGGACCTGTGCGTCCCACTTCCCACGATCTCTCAGACCTGAGGCCCCCTCCGCCTTCCAAACCCCTCCACCC